>NC_059296.1:30553868-30568868 GCF_017591435.1 Portunus trituberculatus | reverse complement strand
GTGTGTGTGTGTGTGTGTGTGTGTGTGTGTGTGTGTGTGTGTGTGTGTGTGTGTGTGTGTGTGTGTGTGTGTGTGTGTGTGTGTGTGTGTGTGTGTGTGTGTGTGTGTGTGTGTGTGTGTGTGTGTGAGAGAGAGAGAGAGAGAGAGAGAAACTGAGTAAACTTGAAGATGAATAGATTATTTTATACAAAAGTAAGACTTTGTGTAGAAACGATGATTAAATCACAGCCGTGTCAGAATTATTAAAAAAAATGTATTAACAGCAGCAGTATATAAAAGGAATGGCTTAACTTTTTATAATAAGTTAAAGATATAATAGATAAAAATATGAGAGGAAGGAAAAACGAAAATAAAAATATCAATAAGCAGTGAAAATGTAGAAATTAACAGACTGAAAAACGAAGGCAGTAAAAAAATTGTTCCGAAAAGATCATGAAGAAAATCTATAACAGAATCGTTAAATAAAACAAAAGTAAGACTTAAATGTGATTGTTAAAGGACAAACCTAGCAGAAAGAAAAAAAAAATAAAGCTTACATGTGTGTGAAAGAAGCTGAATAAGACGAAGTGGTGCAGCGAGGAATGACAAGAAGTGGATGAACTGACTGGACCCTTGTAATGTGGTTTCGATAAAAAAGAAATGTTTGCAAAGTAAGCAGGAAATAAAATGAAAGTTGCTCTTGAACAAAAACGTGATGGGCATCCAGACCTTTCCTCCTCCTTGCGAGTCTTCCTTATCTCCCATGCATCCTCCTGCCTTTCTTTCCTTCCTTTTCCTTCCCCTCTACTCTTCTCCTATTCTTCCCTCCTCCCTCCCCATAAGTCATCATTTACTTTTGTTTTCGTGTGTGTGTGTGTGTGTGTGTGTGTGTGTGTGTGTGTGTGTGTGTGTGTGTGTGTGTGTGTGTGTGTGTGTGTGTGTGTGTGTGTGTGTGACTGAATTTATAGTCTTTTAGCCAATTACGATGAGTTTTTTGTATTTATTTTGTGGTATCTGACGAAAGATCTTGAATATATCCTTCAGTTGAGTGTAAGTCAGTGTTGTTGTTTATTTTTTTAAACGTAAGAGGTAGACCTGCCAAGGGTAACATAATATTAGAAAAAAGGCCCAATAGAACTCCAGGTTTCCTAAAACATTTGAAGGGAATTAACCAAAAGATAGAAACAAATGTCTTGAAACCCTACAGCTGTTTTTATTATTTTCTAGGTTTAAATTTAAAACTCCCATTCTTCTTGCTCTCATCCTTATTCCGTCCAATTCTGAAATGCAAGAGTTAACTAGTACTCTCAATCATTCATACCTTTCTGTGAGAAACTCTGGAACTTCCTCCATGCTTCTGTATTTCCATCATCCTACGACTTGATTTTCTTTAAGAGGGAGGTTTCAAGACATTTGTCCCTGTCTTTTGGTTAACTCTACTCATCTTTAAGGGAACTGGCAATCAAGTGGGATTCTTTTCCTTTTGTCAGCTTCCCCTCTTGCACAAATAAAAAAAAATGCTAATTAGATCATCTTTGTCTCGTGCTGCGCAATATTTTGTCCTTAGTATTTCATTATTCCATATTTTCCTCCTGATTTCATTCTTCATTCGCGTGGATTCTTGCTCTATTCTCTGATGTTTCTTCTTTTTAGTTCGTTTGCTCCCTCGAGTGTCATTATCAGCTGCTTCTCGTCAAAATGTTTTGCTTCTGTTTCTGTAATTAATGATTCTCGACTAGCACAAGACAGAAGCACTGGACGCTCCTTTAGTGGTTTGTGAGAAAGTTAGGTCAGTGCAAGTACCACCATGTGACCTTTGAGGATATGAAAAAAAATATATAGATCTACTGATGTACACGTAGTAATGTTTATAAATCGCACGGAAGAAAATATGATGGTGAGGCAGAGAGAGAGAGAGAGAGAGAGAGAGAGAGAGAGAGAGAGAGAGAGAGAGAGAGAGAGAGAGAGATGCATAGATGTGATAAATAACTATCATTTACGTTCCTCTGTTTTACTTCTCTCTCTCTCTCTCTCTCTCTCTCTCTCTCTCTCTCTCTCTCTCTCTCTCTCTCTCTCTCTCTCTCTCTCTCTCTCTCTCTCTCTCTCTCTCTCTCTCTCTCTCTCTCTCTCTCTCTCTCTCTCTCTCTCTCTCTCTCTCTCTCTCTCTCTCTCTCTCTCTCTCTCTCTCTCTCTCTCTCTCTCAAGACGCTGGCCTAGTGATTTTTTATTTCCCTAGAGAGATGGTCACGGGACGGGGCGGTGATTGAGCGGCGATGGGACGGGGCAGAGCTGGATTGGGGGACACTGACTGATGGATTTCACTCGACAGATAAAAGAGTTCACATTATCGATAAAAGTCTTGAAATCCCAGCGACGCGTCCTTGTAGCGTCTGCCTAGTGGTGATGGTGCTAAACAAGGTTGCAGGAGAAAAGTTAAGGAGATGAAATAGTCTTTAATTCCTTCCACGCATCATGAGTGGAGGGAGCAACCCATAAATGCTAAGCGTGTTGCCTTCATGGAGCTGGGAAGCTTTAAGTCTTTCAGTACTGGAACGCATTTTTATCATGAATTTTGGGTGTGATTTGACGGTTTTACTGATATTACGAAGGATCAATGGAGGGTCAGAAGATTAATGGCCAATGTCTTCACTATATCAATCCCCGCGTAAGTTTCTGAAGCTGTATAAAATCGCTAAACAAGGTGATGGATAAATATGAAAACGATAGGAAGATAGGAAGACCAGGCTGACAGGCAATCAAAAATTAGTGTTTCTTGTAGGGATATACATATGATGGAGATACAGATGGACAGGGGCGGCAAGGAATCACTATTGAATCGCGCGGGACGTCTGAGTTGCGGTTTTGTAATGAAGGTAATTTATTGCGGCGATGTGTTAGTGCTGGAATGAAGGAGACCCTGTGTTGTGTTGGGGTGAAGAGGAGAAGAAAAAGGGAGGGGGGTGTAAAAAGTAAAACACCTGAAGAGAGAGTGAGAGAGAGTGTGTGTGTGTGTGTGTGTGTGTGTGTGTGTGTGTGTGTGTGTGTGTGTGTGTGTGTGAGAGAGAGAGAGAGAGAGAGAGAGAGAGAGAGAGAGGCGAGGTTGGTAGAGGTAAATTAAACTATTACAATCCTGGCAGTGACAGTAAAATTACATTACTCTCTCTCTCTCTCTCTCTCTCTCTCTCTCTCTCTCTCTCTCTCTCTCTCTCTCTCTCTCTCTCTCTCTCTCTCTCTCTCTCTCTCTCTCTCTCTCTCTCTCTCTCTCTCTTCTTTTACTCTTACGAACCGTGATTTTTTTTTTTTTTTTTTTTTTTTTTGCTTAGTGCATCTTTGAGGAAGAGGGAGGGACTTCCGTGTGTGCGTATGTGTTTATGGCTGTTGAGGCAGCCAAAGTTCCGATTTATAAGGATGCCTTGCTGTGAAGTATGGAGTCCTACTGGTGTTTTTCCAACGATAGGCGCGACATGTATGGGGAATATCGTTGTAAGTTGCTGGACACTGACTGAGAAGTCGCTGGAGAAAGCCGAAGTGGCGATGACAGTGCCCTCATTAAATAGTGCACTGCTGGCGTGATTAATTACTGCAGTTGTTTCATCAGGGAATTGTTGTGTGCTATCAAGTGTGACTGAGCAGACATCCTGCTAGGCAGGAGAAATCCTCCTTTTCCTTAGTGAGGGAGTGCAGCGCAGTGCAGGCCAGGGCGTGTCCTTCCCTGTCTCCGCTGCAGCTGGCGTGGACTGAAAGGCTTAGGAGAAAAACACATCACTTTCACTTATCGGAGAACAAGGATTGGTGCGCAACCTCGTCTCCAGATAAGCGTGGCGGGCAGCGGGATGCCGTGGTATTTGCGGCTCGTGGTGAGCCTCCTTTCACCAGAGCAGGTCCTCGCCTTGCTTGTCTGTCTGTCTGTCTGTCTGTCTGTCTCGTCTGTGCTGTGTCCTCTCGCCTTGTCCTCGGTGTCAGTACAGGGGTTTGCGCCACGCACGAGTCTTCCCCAGTCGTTCCTGTCCTTTGTATCTCTTGTTGCTCCCGTTCTTCGCCCCTCCATTGCAAGTTTTCTATCTCACTTCGTCTCTTTTTCCCTCTTCTTCCCTTAGCAGGTGTTCTCAAGGATATTTCACTAGTTTTTCGCATTACGTGTTCGTGTGATATTGCTCTCTTACATAAAAGTTCATAACACAAAATGTAAAGATTTTCATGCATGTCTCCTGACAGAGGAATGCAGTTTTCAGGAGCAGATTGCACCTCTCATTTCCCAGAGGGCAGGAGACCAGAAACACATGCACCTCTCAGCCACACAGGCACTTCGACACTCCCTTCAGCATCATAATCACTTCAGCGTAAGCCGTTGTATATTTTCTCTCTTTCACAGCTTTTCTACCTAAACTCAACTCATTACCGTCGATACTTTGGTGTACAAAACTTCATGTTGCTTTCGTTACTTTATCTTGTGATAAGGTCCAGGTTTGCTTGAAATCTATGGAACCAGGAGATTGATTACATTGATTACATAAGTGTAACTGAAGAATGTGTTAGGAAACAAAAATGATGTAGTTCCTGTTCAAAATTACATAAAAATATAAGGAGATTAATTAGGTAATGTAATTTTTTTCTCTCTTTCGCTCTTCAGGAGGCCTTTACACTCCAGCAAAGCCCACGCTCCTGTGTTCAGTAAATACCTGCCGCCTTTGTCTACCTGCTCGCTTATTGAGAGCATGGGAGTAATAGAGTGAGGTAATATAGTGATCATCATGTGTGGAGGTTTGTGGACTGTTGTAATAAATTTCAGTATTAAACAGGGAGCAAATCTGCTGGCATTCCTCTTACAAGTGACGTTAGTTTTAAGCCAGAAGTTTATCTCGAAGCTTTATAAAAGTGAGACCCACTGAGACTGAGCGCTATTATTCATGTTCTTTGGTGCCAAACTCTTCACGCATTGCTATTTTTTTATGCTTTGTTTTATAAGACGTGTTATATTGGTGATGAACGAAGGCCCTTATTCCACACTGAAGGTTATCTGTTGCATGACGTGAATTCATGATGTATTCTCTCTCTCTCTCTCTCTCTCTCTCTCTCTCTCTCTCTCTCTCTCTCTCTCTCTCTCTCTCTCTCTCTCTCTCTCTCTCTCTCTCTCTCTCTCTCTCTCTCTCTCTCTCTCTCTCTTCTCTCTCGTTATTCATTTATGAGAGAAAACTTTGGCCATCAATGACTTAAGTTCAATTGTCCTTTCTTAAAGTTTGGCGCCTTCTTTCTCCACTACGCTGAGATAAGAATGGTTGTGTGTGTGTGTGTGTGTGTGTGTGTGTGTGTGTGTGTGTGTGTGTGTGTGTGTGTGTGTGTGTGTGTTTGATCACTGTTTGATCTGCTGTAGTCTCTGACGAGATAGCCAGACGTTACCCTACGGAACGAGCTCAGAGCTCATTATTTCCGATCTTGGGATAGGCCTGAGACCAGGCACACACCACACACCGGGACAACAAGGTCACAACTCCTCGATTTACATCTCGTACCTACTCACTGCTAGATGAACAGGGGCTACACGTGAAAGGAGACATACCCAAATATCTCCACCCGGCCGGGTAATTGAACCCCGGTCCTCTGGCTTGTGAAGCCAGCGCTCTAACCACTGAGCTACCGGGTGTGTGTGTGTGTGTGTGTGTGTGTGTGTGTGTGTGTGTGTGTGTGTGTGTGTGTGTGTGTGTGTGTGTGTGTGTGTGTTCATAATTGGTTCCTGTTCCTCGTATCAAAAAACCTTTTCATTTTCCTCTTATCCTTTCATCTTTAGTTCACTTTCCCTCTCTCTCTCCTTTGCCTCTGAACACCGCCTTTTTTCCACCCAGCCTCACCTCCATTCCCTCGTTGTCTCTCTTCCTCTCCTCTCTCTCTCTCTCTCTCTCTCTCTCTCTCTCTCTCTCTCTCTCTCTCTCTCTCTCTCTCTCTCTCTCTCTCTCTCTCTCTCTCTCTCTCTCTCTCTCTCTCTCTCTCTCTCTCTCTCTCTCTCTCTCTCTCTCTCTCTCTCTCTCTCTCTCTCTCTCTCTCTCTCTCTCTCTCTCTCTCTCTCTCTCTCTCTCTCTCTCTCTCTCTCTCTCTCTCTCTCTCTCTCTCTCTCTCTCTCTCTCTCTCTCTCTCTCTCTCATCTCAGCGCCGCCTCTCCTCCGCTTCTCTCATTAAGACACAAAACTTGACGAATACATTACTGCTACTTAATGGCTGTGAGAGAGAGATTAAACTTTTTTAGACTCATTCCTCTTGATCCCCGGCGTCTTGTTTGCTTTCCTTCCCTTCTTTATTCAGGGATTTTTATTGCCTCGCCGCTGCTTTTGCCTTGCCAGAAAGCTTGAGCCATACCGAGCCGCATTCAACACCACCACGCAGCACAGGCGCCCCCCGAAACACTAGCCGGGCTGACAAACCTCACTTTAGTTCAAATGGATGGGATGTTTAATATAGAGTAGGGCAGATACGAAGGCGGTGGATGTTATATCATAATCATCATCAGTGGTAGCAGCATTCCTAAGTTTTCTGTTGGTATTAACCCCTCAAGTTCCAGGACGCGATTTCATATTTGTTCTGCTTACTATTTGATGATTTTGCACAGCTTCAGAAACTTATGTAGAGATTGAACTAGTAAAGACTCTGACCATTAATCTTCTGGCCTCCATAGACTCTTCCTAATGTAAATAAAATCGTCTAATCACACCAAAAATTCATGATAGAAATGCGTCCCAGTACTGAAGCGGTTAAGGAATGAGTAAGTGCTTTGTATCTTGATCAGTGTTCTCAACAGTTAAAGACCCATTTCTTTTTTTGTTTATTCCATGTGTGCTTTTCGCGGGAATTTATGGGCTAAAGGGGATACTTTTTGAGGCTACCTCTATCTCAAAGCCCACCCGCTAGGAAACCGTTGCCCAGAGTGAGGAAGCCCAACCTACACTCAGATCGTGAGCAGGATTCAAACCCGCGCGCTTGGAGACCTCTCGGACCCCAAAGCACGCATGGTTCCACTGTACCATGGTGGTTTGCTTCTATTGGTTCTTCTTTGCAAACCTGTTATAATTATTGATCACTACGCACAAAAACACAATTTTTTGTGTTCATACTAGACTACACAATGAAATTTGTCCTAACCTAACCTAACCTACCAGTACTGCTTCGTCAGTGGGAGGAAGGCTGCGTTATGTCCTTATGAAGCCAAGTTGTAAAAGAAAGACACAAACTCGGGGGAAGGAATGTCGTTAGCGGGACACACAAAACTTCAATCTGGGAAGGGAATTTTTTCGTGCGGGTTTCCTTGGCCACAAGTTGATAGGAGAAGCCTTTATTCCCTGCACGTCGGGGTTTGTCTCTGCTGATAGTCGCCACTGAGTCACTTCTGCTTTGCTGTAATGACAGATTGAGAAGCTGTTAGTAGTTCTGCTGAGGATTCTTGAACTCTTGACCTCATAAAAGCAATTAAGCAATCTGAGTGCATGTGAGTTACATCAGTCTAGTTACTGTCCTATATCAGATATGTTTGCTCTCTCTCTCTCTCTCTCTCTCTCTCTCTCTCTCTCTCTCTCTCTCTCTCTCTCTCTCTCAGTTCATTCAGACATTAATTTCGCGTTGTTCTGTCCTTGATCAGTCATGTTCTTGAATCATCAACGTATATTAACCTTTTATCTCACATTATTATTTATTCATCCCTCTACTCTTAAGACGCAGTTAGCCTTTAGATATGAGAGAGCGAGAGAGAGAGAGAGAAGAAGAAGAAGAAGAGAGAGAGAGAGAGAGAGAGAGAGAGAGAGAGAGCAGGGCAGGGCAGGGCTGAATGTGTTTGAATATTTGTGTTTTCTTTACGACAAGCAAATCTATCTCTTTAATATTAAATCCTCTCACACACACACACACACACACACACACACACACACACACACACACACACACACACACACACACACACACACACACACACACACACACACACACACACACACACACACACACACACACACACACACACACACACACACACACACACACACACACACACACACACACACACACACACACACACACACACACACACACACACACACACACACACACACACACACACACACACACACACACACATATATATATATATATATATATATACACACATATATATATATATATATATATATATATATATATATATATATATATATATATATACATATATATATATATATATATATATATATATATATATATATATATATATATATATATATATATATATATATATATATATATATATATATATATATATATATATATATATATATATATATATATATATCTATATTCTTCTTCTTCTTCTTCTTCTATCTATCTTCTTCTTCTTCTTCTTCTTCTTCTTCTTCTTCTTCTTCTTCTTCTTCTTCTTCTTCTTCTTCTTCTTCTTCTTCTTCTTCTTCTTCTTCTTCTTCTTCTTCTTCTTCTTCTTCTTCTTCTTCTTCTTCTTCTTCTTCTTCTTCTTCTTCTTCTTCTTCTTCTTCTTCTTCTTCTTCTTCTTCTTCTTCTTCTTCTTCTTCTTCTTCTTCTTCTTCTTCTTCTTCTTCTTCTTCTTCTTCTTCTTCTTCTTCTTCTTCTTCTTCTTCTTCTTCTTCTTCTTCTTCTTCTTCTTCTTCTTCTTCTTCTTCTTCTTCTTCTTCTTCTTCTTCTTCTTCTTCTTCTTCTTCTTCTTCTTCTTCTTCTTCTTCTTCTTCTTCTTCTTCTTCTTCTTCTTCTTCTTCTTCTTCTTCTTCTTCTTCTTCTTCTTCTTCTTCTTCTTCTTCTTCTTCTTCTTCTTCTTCTTCTTCTTCTTCTTCTTCTTCTTCTTCTTCTTCTTCTTCTTCTTCTTCTTCTTCTTCTTCTTCTTCTTCTTCTTCTTCTTCTTCTTCTTCTTCTTCTTCTTCTTCTTCTTCTTCTTCTTCTTCTTCTTCTTCTTCTTCTTCTTCTTCTTCTTCTTCTTCTTCTTCTTCTTCTTCTTCTTCTTCTTCTTCTTCTTCTTCTTCTTCTTCTTCTTCTTCTTTCCAACTTCTTCTTCTTTTTCTTCTTCTTCTTCCTCCTCCTCCTCCTCCTGCTCCCTCTTTTTTTGCTAGTTTCAAGGATGTGTTTGTTTTAATTTCCACACACGTATAAATATTAGTTATTATGCCTCTCGGGTGTGTTCCTTAATTATGCTGGATGTCTGTGCTAATTAGCGAGCTTCGGAGTTTAGCTTAAGTCATTTATGGAATGCGTTTAAGAGGTATTTGCGTTCTTCATTTCGTTGTATTTTTGTTTCCAGTCCAGTTACTATTGAAATTCTATTCTTGGATACTTTTCTAAGATTTGAAACTGATGGTAGTAATAGAGGTAGTAGGAGTAGTAGCAGTAGTAGTAGTAGTAGTAGTAGTAGTAGTAGTAGTAGTAGCAGCTCCAGCAATAGCAGCAATATTATTAGTGGTAGTAGTGGATAATGTAGTGTGGTGAGCGTGAGATCGGGCAGATGTCCATGTGTAGGTTCGAATCCCACCACATATCGCTTTGAAGCTAAACAATTTGTCGAGAGGTTTAAAGTTACCTACATGTCACCATGTTACCCAGCTTGTATGTGGTTACACCGAAGATGCGCTTGGGTGGTGATATGGACCCTTATACCACTACAGATAAAATTGCCTGTGCCACTAATGGGCGGAAGCTGAACAGCACTTACCACATATTCTCTTCAAGTATGCCTACAGGCGCTATAGGGCATTACATTAGTAGTAGTAGTAGTAGTAGTAGTAGTAGTAGCGATAGTAGTAGTGGTAGTAATAGTAGTAGTAGTAGTAGTAGTAGTAGTAATGGTAGTAGTGGTGGTAATAGTAGTAGTAGTAGTAGTAGTAGTAGTAGTAGTAGTAGTAATAATAGTAGTAGTGGTGGTAATAGTAGTAGTAGTAGTTGTAGTTGTTGTAGTAGTAGTGGTAGTAGTAGTATAGTTGTAGTTGTTGTTGTTGTTGTTGTTGTAGTAGTAGTGGTAAAAGTATCAGAACATAGTAATAGTAGCAGTAGTAATATAGTAGTAGTATAATTCGTTTTATGTAGAAGAGGCTTTAGCCAATTGTAACGATATTAAAAAAATAGCCTTTGAGTTGCCGGTCTTCAAAAGTCAGAAACGATCGTCAAAAATGATAAGATAAATGTATGGAAACCTCCCTTTTGAAAGAGCTCAAGGTACAGGAAGGAGAAAATTCAGAAGCAGGCAGGGAGTTTGTGAAAGTTTGTCAAAGTAAAGGGAATGAATGATCGAGAAAACTGATTAACTGTTGCATCGAGGCCATTGAAGGAGTGCATGTAGATAGCCACATCAGAAGAACAGTTCGCTTGAAAACAGGTGTAAAAGATAGCAAAAGGTGCAACATGGCGATGAGAGAAGCTAAAAACAGTCAGTAGTGGTAGTAGTAGTAGTAGTAGTAGTAGTAGTAGTAGTAGTAGTAGTAATGATAATACAGTAATAATATAAGTAGTAGTAGTAGTAATGATAATACAGTAATAATATAAGTAGTAGTAGTAGTAATAGTAGTATTGCCAGTCGTGGATGTACAATTCCTTAGAGACATGGAGATCATTATTTGTAGTAGCAGTAATGATAATATAGTTATAATATAACCAGTGTTAGTAGTAGTGTATTAGTAGTATTGCCAGTCGTGGATGTACAATTCCTTAGAGACATGGAGATCAATAGTACAGTTTTCTCTTTCCTTCAGCATATTTTAAAGCAGGGGTTCTCAACCTTTGTATCGTTAAAGAACCCCCTGTGTTATAAGACCATTTACCCTAACCCCCAGTATTATCACATGGGACATGAAAATCAATATGCAATGGTACTGCGAAGGATTTTATTAGATCATCCATCTAAGTACCCCTGGAAATATTCTTATGAACCCCCTGGGGTTTCGCGCTGTCAGGATGGCCAGTTTCCATAAGCTAACATCATTAGGTCTCTATGACGCTGAAGACGTCTATGCAGAACAGTTTGGTTGGCAATAGACTATCTCATTATCAGACTTTGATTTCTATATTATGAAAGTAAACTCATTTATGGGGCTTTATATGTTCATGGTGTCTTGTAGTCTACTTACAAACCTAGAAGGAAAGAAAATATCATACTAACTTCGAGTTATCAATTGAGGAAGAAATAATTTTTGTCCCCAAAATAGAACTAGATGGTATATGAAGAAAAATGCATAGTTATAACCTAACTTTACTATTATAGGCCCGTGTTCCGTCTGAGTATAATATATTACTACTGTGAATAAATCGTAATACTTTGATTAATGTCAGTAGGAGAGGACGCAAACTAACATTTTCAGTGTTTAGAGGTTGATTTAATTCAGGAATGCGTCAACATCGCCTCGCGGTACAGAGTAGTCGTCTCTAATCACTGTATTGCGATGTATCTATTGGTTTACTACGCTTTTACTCCTTCCAGTATTTTTCTGTTCTTATTTTACCATGGTATTTCTCTATAGTTACTTGAGTTTATACGACTAACATCATAATATTGAGCAAAACAATTGTCTGGTGTACCAAGATCTTTAATTTCCAGAGACTTAAATACAGCACGGAACATTAACACACATTTCACCTCGCTTTTTGCACAGGTTAATTTTTCACAAGAAATGAGTAGACCAATATTTGTTCGGTTTTCTTTATGAGAAAAAATAGTGACAGAAGTAGAAATAGTTCGAGGTTACTGTAGTGTTTTCATCACCGTGTTCCTAAGCTCTGTCTTGCCATAGCCTGATCATGCTTTTCAGTTCAGTTGATAGGCGGAAGTGTGGCCTGGATATTGACACTTTCTGATGTGTTTTGGTTTGGGTTTTGTCTGGGTCTGTCTGTAGCTGTAATTATTATTTGAACTTTAAGTTTACTTAATGTTCTTTTATTTACCAAAGAGTATATTTTATGTTCTTTTATTTACCAGAGAGTGTATTTTATTTTTATATTTTCTTCTATACTAGATTTTACAAAATAATTTTCCAATGACGTATTCTTCATTTTCTGGGTAAAGACGCTGCCAATGTGTTTGCATCTTTCATTGGTGTAGACTGGGCAATGTAGGAGGAAATCTTTATGCCTTTAGACTATAGATACGGGATTCTCAACCTCTTTCTTGTTAAGAACCCTTTGAGTTATAAGACCATCTACCCAAACCCCCAGTAATTTGACATCAAACAATGTTAATTTAGTGACTGACACTAACTCAACAGGCAAAGGTATTCTACAAAGGATGCATCATTAAATCAGCCATCTAAGTACCCCTGGAAATACTCTTGTGAATCCCTTGGGTGGTTCGCGAACCCCAGATTGAGAACCTCTCTTCTAAAAGGTGGCAAATATAAAATAATAAAGGTGAGAGCTTGAAACACCTTGCCAGGATATCATCATTTTTTACTTCCCTCGGAATTATTGGTGTTTGTCAGCGTGATAATGTTCGGTGATTGTTGCTCGCTTCTTTCCTGTTTGTTCATTGTTTGTTGCGTTTGTATCAGTATTGTGTTGTGTGTCTGTTTGGTGTCTTGATGCAATAATACGTCTGGTTATCATTAGCGAAGCATTTTTACTCTGGCTTGTGTTCGCTTCTGCTTTGTTCCTTCTCTTTCCCTCCCTTCTTGATGACGCTCTTTGTATTTCTTTCATTTCTTTCCATTCTGTCTTTTTATTTTTTCATATATATATATATATATATATATATATATATATATATATATATATATATATATATATATATATATATATATATATATATATATATATATATATATATATATATATATATATCTTTTATGAATCCTTATTCTCTTTCTTCTTTTAAAGAGTTTCTTATTTCAGATTTTTCCCTTTCTTTTATACGTGTCCTTTTTTTCTTCTTTTCCCCTTCTATTCTCGTAATTATGATTTTTCTGCTCTTTTAATCTTAATTTGTTTTTGTTTTTTACATTTGTCACTCCATTACATTCATTTGTCACTCGATTATATCACCCGTGTTCATGAATACATTTTTTTTTTTGTCAATCTGTATTCTTTTTCTTCTAATTAGCTGCATATCTCCAATAAATCTTATCATCTACCTTTTGGTCACCTTTTTTTCCACATTCTTTTCTGTTTATATTTTCTGAAATTACATAAAACCACCTATTTTCCTTACATTTTCTTGCTTTCACACCTCTCTTTCGCCAATTTTTTTCTCAACCTCTTCCTTTATTCTTTCCCTCTTCAGCAATCAAAGTTAATTATTCAAATAACTAGTCAATGAAAAAAACTAATCGCACAGTAACGAGGCAGGAAAACTACTTTCTAAATTCACTTTCCTATTGGGAATTGTTATTTAGTCTAGTCTGGTCTGGTACCAAGATACGTAAGCATAATTGGAAATCATATTGGCGCTGTATTCATGAGATCTTTTAGAGTCCTTCCCTAAGTTTTGTGTCACCGTGTTCGGCTTACCATATCTCACCTTGATCCTCCTCCTCAACGCTGACCGTCGCCGCTCAGCACAAGTCAGCGAGTAACTGTTCAATACGAATAGTTCCGTTCTTATCATTGCTGGACTGTTCCATCACTAACACGTCATTGATTTTAGCTTCGTTGTCCCCCTTTCCTTTGCAGCTACTGATAGTGCTGTTGGCTGTACTCTTTCCTGAAGAGGGCAAGCTTAGACCTGTCATCCCAGCACGGTGCCTTAACTGGAGTGTCGTACGAAGAGAGTCCTCCTGGAAGACATTCTTTGTGCACACGGTGGAACAGGAACAACTAAGCGCGTTTCTTGTCTTGTTATAACTGCCACCCAAAAAATGTGACTGAATTGCGCCGCCCGGGAATCGAACCCGGGTCGCAAGAATGGGAATCTTGCATGATACCACTACACCAGCGGCGCGCTGTATGTCCTGTTCTGGCATGTGTCAAGCTGTTGCCTATCCCGTCACAGCCACCCTTCTGACCTTTGAAGCTGACCCGAGCACCAAATCCTTCCCTTACCAAGGCTTCCCTGCCTCACTATAAACATACTCAACCTTCTTTCCCACCCTCGCCCACTCCTGCCTTCCCTCTGTCTCTGTCACTCCTAGGCAAGACCTGTGAAAGAGGCGGCAGGTGTGGAGGAGGAAGCTTAATGAAGGGCAGGTGAAGAGGGAAGGAGGGCGTGGGCGAGGAAGAAAGCTGAGGACAGAACGGTGATCAATGACTTGTCTGCCTTTGTGAGGGTGAGAGAAGTGTGGCAGGAAAGAATGGAGGAGTAGACGTCAGTCCTCGGAGAAAACAAAAAAAAAAATGATTAGATAAAAAGAGCAAAAGTTAATTATGAAAACAATAACTACACCAACTCGAGCAGTTGTAGTAATTGTATATGCACCAGCAGCAGCTTCTGCAACATTATTAGCAGCAGCAACAGCGGCATCACCAATAGGAGTTACAGTAATGAGTAGTAGTAGTAGTAGTGGTCGTCGCCGAGGATGAGTATTATTATTATAAGTGTTAGTAGTAGTATATATAGTAGTGGTCGTCGCCGTTGTAGTAGTAGTAATAGTAGTAGTGACACAAACAGTACTTGGTAATGTAAAATACGTAAGATTGATATATTGAACGGGTTTGCTGATGGATGTGACAATGAGAGATGAAAGTTGTAAGAAATCCGTGTGTGTGTGTGTGTGTGTGTAATTCACTGTTTGATCTGCTGCAGTCTCTGACGAGACAGCCATACGTTATCCTACGGAACGAGCTCAGAGCTCATTGTTTCCGATCTTCGGATAGGCCTAAGACCAGGCACACACCACACACCGGGACAACAAGGTCACAACTCCTCGATTTACATCCCGTACCTACTCACTGCTAGGTGAACAGGGGCTACACGTGAAAGGAGACACACCAAATATCTCCACCCGGCCGGGGAATCGAACCCCGGTCCTCTGGCTTGTGAAGCCAGCGCTCTAACCACTGAGCTATCGGGCCGTGTGTGTGTGTGTGTGTGTGTGTGTGTGTGTGTGTGTGTGT
>NC_059296.1:30538868-30543868 GCF_017591435.1 Portunus trituberculatus | reverse complement strand
GAGAGAGAGAGAGAGAGAGAGAGAGAGAGAGAGAGAGAGAGAGAGAGAGAGAGAGAGAGAGAGAGAGAGAGAGAGAGAGAGAGAGAGAGAGAGAGAGAGAGAGAGAGAGAGAGAGAGAGAGAGAGAGAGAGAGAGAGAGAGAGAGAGAGAGAGAGAGAGAGAGAGAGAGAGAGAGAGAGAGAGAGAGAGAGAGAGAGAGAGAGAGAAAGAGAGAGAGAGAGAAAGAAAGAGAGAGAGAGAGAGAGAGAGAGAGAGAGAGAGAGAGAGAGAGAGAGAGAGAGAGAAAGAAAGAGAGAGAGAGAGAGAGAGAGAGAAAGAAAGGAGAGAGAGAGAGATAGAAAGGAGAGAGAGAAAGGGAGAGAGGGAGAGAGAGAGAGAAAGGAGAGAGAGAGAGAGAGAGAGAAAGGGAAAGAGGAGAGAGAGAGAGAGAGAAAGGAGAGAGAGAGAGAGAGAGAGAGAGAGAGAGAGAGAGAGAGAGAGAGAGAGAGAAGAGAGAGAGAGAAGAGAGAGAGAAAGAGAGAGAGAGAGAGAGAGAGAGAGAGAGAGAGAGAGAGAGAGAGAGAGAGAGAGAGAGAGAGAGAGAAAGAGAAAGAGAGAGAGAGAGAGAAAGAAAGAGAGAGAGAGAGAAAGAAAGAGAGAGAGAGAGAGAAAAGAAAGGGAGAGAGAGAGAGAGAGAGAGAGAGAGAGAGAGAGGGGGGATGAGAGAGAGAGAGAGAGAGAGAGAGAGAGAGAGAGAGAGAGAGAGAGAGAGAGAGAGAGAGAGAGAGAGAGAGATGCCTAGAGAGAGAGAGAGAGAGAGAGGGGAATTTCATGATGTTAAGTCCTTCATAGTCTTCATCTTGCTGCACTTTTTTTAGGGGGGGTTGTTTCTTGGGGCAACTTAACAAATTATTTCAGTGGAGAACTATTGTATAAGGTCCTTTTTCTTGTGTCCTCTCTTTCTTAGGGTTGAAGACAGCGACAGTTGTACTTTCTTCGTGGTGATAAATGACTCCTTGACTGCAGTGAAGAAGAATTGCCAGCTTTGAGCGATGCAGTTGTATGTGGTTTTTGAAATGGTACATTTTACACCTGCAAGAAAAATTGACCATTACTTCTCAGATATATGAAACTTGTGGTGAGATTGTTATAATGTGTTCGATAATTGATCTCCTATGAAAAATAATACCATGATAGGGTCAGAGATATAGGAAGTGTTTGGCGAGTCATTCCCTACAAAAAAATAAGAAAAATTTGAGAAGTATCACATATTATATAATAACTGCTGAGATAATAGAAATAAAATCATGGAATAGAGAATATTTGAAAAGTGTGACAGCTTATCACCTTACAAGAAATTTATAACAGTGCCAAAACTATGAAAAAATAAGTTTAAAACAATTACTTAATTACTAACTGAAGGCAAGCAATTTAAACATGATCCGTAGGTTTAAAAAGAAAAATACTTATTACTACCTGAAGGCAAACAATTGAAACATGATTCGTAACAGAAAAAAAAAACAGATTTGCATAGAGCGACGCAGTTTTGATGGTACGACAGTGTGTTGAACCTCTTCAGTACCAAGACGCATTTCTATATCCATTCTGCTTACAATATGGTGTGATTTTGCAGCTTCAAAAACATATGTGGGGGGATTAGAATAATGAAGACTCTGGTCATTAATCTTCTGACCTCTTAATGTAAATAAAATCGTCTAATCACACTCAAAACTCAAGATAAAAAGCGTCCTAGTACTGAAAAGGGTAAGCTGGTCTCAATCACTTGACAATATTGCATCTGTTTGTACGATAGCTGAACTGCTTGTATAACTGCATGCATACCATCTGAAGTAAATGATAAACCTATCTAAATAACTGTACTGAAAAGAAAAAATCCTCCTTAGGCTTGTTATCTTACGTGACATAATCTGTTTCCTCAAATCCAACGCTTCCCAGCATTGTATATTATATCCCACGTCACTGCGCTCTCTCTTTTCACTATCTGGGCTTATAACTTTCACGAAGATTATGTTCAAAGGGCACAGACAATTATAATTTCCTAGATTTTCAAAGTGTTTATCCTCTTGATAAAGCAAATAATTACATGCCACGAACCATTGATCGAAATCCCTTAAAAACTCAAATCATACAACTTTGAAAGAACCGGATGTGCAGCATTAAGAGAGAGAGAGAGACAGAGAGACAGAGAGAGAGAGACACACACACACACACACACACACACACACACACACACACACTAAAAATATATGTACATAGAAATTAGGAAGCACTGTTAACCCCTTCAGTACCTGGACGTATTTTCACCTTGGGTTTTGAGGTATGATTAAACGATTTTATTTAGATTAGGAAGGGTCTATGGGGGCCAGAAGATTAATGACCACAGTCTTTTTACTATTTTAATCCCCACACAGGATTCTGAAGCTCTGTAAAATCACCAAATACTGACCAACAAGAAAATGAAAGCCCGTCGTGGTGCGGAAATGGTTAAAGTATTTGGGACTGGATCATAAAAAAAAAATGGCACGTTAATAGATGCTAAAGAATGAAATTAAGAATGAAATTAAAAATGGTAAAGAACTGAGAATGGAAACCCAATCAGTCGTCGCTCCGTGAACTGATCGTCTCGCGCACCTTAATTTAATTCGCTTTGTTAATTTGTCTTTGTTTTCTTCTGTGCTCATTCCGGCATTGCTCACTCAGGCGCAGGGCAAGTGTGCTCCTCCCCAACACTGATTGTTCTCCTTTACACACTCTCTCTCTCTCTCTCTCTCTCTCTCTCTCTCTCTCTCTCTCTCCTTAATGTCATCCCTCCTTAATGTCAAACGCACGTTTTGTCGGTTTCATCACCAGCTGTTTCCTTTGACTAGTGTTTTTTGACATCTAATTTCCCTTCACTCTTGTGTTTTAGTTACATATCTGAATTTCCCGCTGATTGTCTAAATGCCAACCTTCTGATTCTGTCACTATGCCCCTGTGTCACGCCGACCAATATATATATATATATATATATATATATATATATATATATATATATATATATATATATATATATATATATATATATTTTTTTTTTTTTTTTTTTTTTTTGTATATTATAGACTATAGCACCAGTAGGTATACTTAAAGAGTATAGGAAGCGCTGTCCAGTTTCCACCCATTAGCGGCGCAGACAATTTTATTTATAATGATACCCATATTAGGGTCCATATCACCACCCAAGCGCAATTACTTCTCCACCTAGAACCGGGATATCATGGCGACATGTAAGTAACTTTAAACTACTCGACAAATGACAGGAACATGTGCCCGATCCCACGCTCACCTTATCCACTACGCCACCGCCTCCCTCAGTGGTTACAACAGTGCTACTCCAATTACTATGAGCAGTGTTTCTCGATAATCTCTTACTCACAGCACCAGCACTAATTTCTACCACCATTGACCTTCAGCCTTATCACGATGCACTTCACGACTCGCGCTATTTAAGTCAGTTCATCTCTCAGGCAAGTTTTCGAGACTGGCGCCACTCGATCTGAACTATATTAATTTTTTTCAAGTGATAAAATTGAAGCTTTATCAAATTTTACAGCTCTTATCCAGTCTTTTCACACAGACAGAATACGACACGAAAATATTCTGATAGAGACAAAAGAAAGAGACAAAGCACACAAAAAATAAGAGAAACACTTGGTGACAGAGACAGACTGGAAACAGATGTGGGCGTCTGGACAAGGTCACCCCCATAGCACTAGCGGAAGAAGAAGAGGAGGAGGAGGAGGAGGAGGAGGAAAAAAATAATGAAATAAAGTAACACTATGAGGAGAGGATGCTGAGAAACTAAATTACTGGCTTACAAAATCACCAACTTTCTTTTGATTTATTACTGCTGGCGTCTCCTCCTCATCTTTCCATATATATTTTCTCTCTCTCTCTCTCTCTCTCTCTCTCTCTCTCTCTCAACACATTCAGATCATCCCTCTTTTCCTTTCCTTTCCTTTCTCCTTTCAAAGTCACTCTTCATCACTTCCACTTCGTTCCCTTGCTACTCATCTTTTCATCCCTTCCTCTCCTTCTTTTTTACCCAATATCCCTTTCCATCTTTCTCCATAATCCTTACACTCTCTCCTCTTCTGCCCTTTCTCTCTCTCTCTCTCTCTCTCTCTCTCTCTCTCTCTCTCTCTCTCTCTCTCTCTCTCTCTCTCTCTCTCTCATATCCTCTTATTAGCTTTCTTCTCTCCATTTCTCTTGCTCCTCTGACCTAACCTATCCTTTTCAGTCTTTTACCTTAATTCTTTCCCTCCCTCTCTGTTCGCCTCCCTCTCCCTCTTTCTCCGGTACGCCGCCCAGGGCCCGAGGGAGGGTAAGGTTACCACACGCAGGACTGTGAAGGATAACAAGATCCCGAGAGACGCCTGGGGTAGAAAGAGAGGAAGGGAGGAAATGAAGGACAGCGGGCAAAGTTAGAGGACTGGAGAACGAATGTCAGATAGGGAGGAGAGAAGAGAGACAAAAGTACTGAAGGAAAGCTACTACATAAACAGAGTGAGAGAGAGACAAAGGGAGAAAAAAAATGTCAAAGGAGGAAAAGTGAAGAGGGACAGACAGAAAGCTAAAAATAGGAAAAGAGAAAAAATTGATAGTCAGACGTGGTGAAAGGAAAGGAAGTTGTGATCATGGGAAGACTGGAAGGAAAGAGGAAAGGAATGGAGAAATGGAAGTAACAGTAGTAAAGGATCAATTGAAGGGAAGACTAACTACTACTTGAGATGGAAGGAAGGAGAGAAAGAGGAAGAGAGGTGGTAAAAGGCAGGAAGGAAGGAAAGAGGAAAGTATTAGAGAAATGGAGATGAAAAAAGTAGAGGAATGTTAAAAGAGAAGACC
Organism: Portunus trituberculatus; assembly: GCF_017591435.1. NCBI lineage: Eukaryota > Metazoa > Arthropoda > Malacostraca > Decapoda > Portunidae > Portunus > Portunus trituberculatus. The sequence continues at coordinate 30,538,987 of NC_059296.1, read as the reverse complement.
AACTAATACGTAAGATGGAAAGAGGGAGAGAAAGAGGGAAGGAGGGAGAGAGAGAAGGAAGAGTAAGGACTGGTGTAGTAGTACTAGTACAATATAAATAAAGTAAGCAATGGATGACA
>NC_059296.1:30526368-30533868 GCF_017591435.1 Portunus trituberculatus | reverse complement strand
GAGGGCAGGAGAAAGACAAGGAGGGAGTGAGGAATAGAGGGAAAGGTGGTTGGTGAAGCCATAACTACATAACGCAATGCTTTCCCCACGAGGCTTTTGTCTTGTTTCCTTTAAAAGTCAAGTATAAACTCCATAATGAAATACATTTTGAAATGCACACAGGTGTCAAGTTGAAAAACTGTGTCAAGCAAACTGTCAATGTCATGTTGATCTGACTGCTTGTTGAAAAAGTATTCACACACCTACAAAAATAGATGCCCAATAAAATCTTAAATGTAGCTAGAGGATTCAGCATCCATAAAGCTTTTGGCAACCATTAGTGGGTAAAGTAGTGACTCACGAGACAACATTTAATGTCAAGAGTCCCGGCTGCTGCAGACCAGAGTTCATTGATATGACATGGTTGAAATATATTTTCATCAGCTTTGTCCTTATTGTGTTTATCGTGAGTAAAAGGATGCAGCTTATCTAATTCACCATTCGAAGCACTCAGAAGTGACAATATCTACACCATGAAATATACCATACAAGAAACTATTACCACGAAAGGTTAGGCTAGGATAGCACGTGCCCCCTACTCCTGAATCTTTAATAGCGCCACAGTATACGGTCATTTGAACAGTCCAGGCTCACAGTACAACAATGAGCCAATTTCAAAGAAACTTAACACATGTCTGCTGCTTCACGAGGACTGCAGGTCACTGAAGTGTTCTCGCCACTACCTCCTCAGTCCACGACAATCACTCTTCACGCTTACCAGAGTCAGTGTTACCTGCCTCCTGCCTCCTGCCTCCTGCTTCACAACATCGCCACCACCACTTCCAGCTCCTACTCTGTTCACTCTTCACATCTACTACTGTGCTCTCTTATCCCTTGTCCACCACAAAACTACCACCACGCCACCAGCTCTTCACGCCCACCACTGTGCTCTCTTACCCCTTGTCCATCGCAGCACTAACACCACGCCACCTCCACACGCGAGGCACGGTTTCGGCAAGATATTTAGCACGCACACTCTAAAAGAGACTTCCTTCCACCATGAGCGTCCAGGAGTACTGGCGTTGGCAGGAAGATGAACACTTACACAGTTCGGCACGCCAACTAACGTCTTGGATTTTGTTTTCATATTTTCATTAAAAAAAACAAAAAAAAATAATCCTATGATATGATTCAGGATAATCTGATAACTATATTTCTGCAGTTTTTGTAAAGCAAGAATAAAAATAAAAAAATAAGGATAATATTCGCGGATTTCTCAACGTGTCCCGCTAGAATGTCGAGGGTTGAGACAGTTCGGCTTGCTAAAGAAAACGTAACTACCAAAGGAGTGTTGAGGTAGTGTAATGGTTGGATCTTGATAATTCGGCAATGTTCTTACCAACCTCTTCTTCAGGTTTATTATTATATATGTCGAAATGATTGTGTGTGTGTGTGTGTGTGTGTGTGTGTGTGTGTGTGTGTGTGTGTGTGTGTGTGTTTCACTGTTTGATCTGCTGCAGTCTGACGAGACGGCCAGATGTTACCCTACGGAACGAGCTCAGAGCTCATTATTTCCGATCTTCGGATAGGCCTGAGACCAGGCACACACCACTCACCGGGACAACAAGGTCACAACTCCTCGATTTACATCCCGTACCTACTCACTGCTAGGTGAACAGGGGCTACACGTGAAAGGAGACACACCCAAATATCTCAACCCGGCCGGGGAATCGAACCCCGGTCCTCTGGCTTGTGAAGCCAGCGCTCTAACCAATGAGCTACCGGGTGTGTGTGTGTGTGTGTGTGTGTGTGTGTGTGTGCGCGTGTGCAGTTTACCACGGTCGTCTCCTGGTCACCCAACCAGTTTTCCTCATTACGGAACGAGCTCAGAGCTCATAGACCGATCTTCGGGTAGGACTGAGACCACAACACGCACTCCACACACCGGAAAAGCGAGGCCACAACCCCTCGAGTTACATCCCCTACCTATTTACTGCTAGGTGAACAGGGGCTACACATTAAGAGGCTTGCCATAAGACCCAAGCTGTTGCGGCGCCTAATAATATAATTCCCACACACACACAATCTCTCTCTCTCTCTCTCTCTCTCTCTCTCTCTCTCTCTCTCTCTCTCTCTCTCTCTCTCTCTCTCTCTCTCTCTCTCTCTCTCTCTCTCTCTCTCTCTCTCTCTCTCTCTCTCTCTCTCTCTCTCTCTCTCTCTCTCTCTCTTTCTCTCTCTCTCTAACTAGTTTCAGCCAGCCGTCACCTTCTCAGAGAAAGCGCCCCGCTATTAAAGTGGTATTTTTCCGATAAGACTTGAACCCTGCAAAGCGAGGCCCGGGATGAGGCAGTTCAAGGCAGACAGGAGGATGAGAAGGCAAGCTTTCATGTTTCCACCTCGACAGGGCTTCGGGGCATCACAAGACTGTCTCTTAAGGCGTATTGCTGCATGAGAAAACAATTTAATCACTAGGCTAAGCGACACTTTCTTGTTGCCTATGCATGAAAACAAAGGCCGTTTTGATATGTAATATTTAAAGATTAAGGAATTAAATACTTAGAGAACAGCAAGTTATTTCATTTTGAGAGAGAGAGAGAGAGAGAGAGAGAGAGAGAGAGAGAGAGAGAGAGAGAGAGAGAGAGAGAGAGAGAGAGTAAAAGAAATAGAATAAAATGGAAAGAAAGTCGAAAGAAAATTTTTAAAAATGTGCAAAAAGAAAGGAAAAGACGAAGAAATAAGGAGAGAGGTGGGAGAAAAAAAAATGGAGGGTGGGGCTGGAAGAAATCCTATCTGTCTATCTTAGTGGAAGCAGCCAATGATTTCCTGGGGAGGGATGCAGCGGTGTTTTCATTAGTGAGGTGAGCTGGGGTGAGGAGCGGCAGCGAGGCCCGGTGATGAGATGCATGATTGGCACGAGGCTGATGCTATGAATATAATGCAGGAAGGTGGTGCTGCAGGCCGTGCTGGGAGGGAGGAAAGAAAGGAAGGAAGGAAGGGAGGATGGTAGTCTGAGGTAAAAGGTGAAGGTGTTGAGGAGAGAAGATTATTGGAATACTTGTCGATGATATTGGTAGGAAAAATGAGGGAGGCAGAAATGGATTTATGCTGCTGTCTCTTCCTACGCCGTTCTTGATGGTGCCTTGACGTGTATTACATGCACGTACAAAGTTCAGGAGTTCAGTGTTCAATAGGCGTGATTTACATTCAATATTGTTTGAAATACCTGTAAACATCACGGTGAGGGAGAGATTTCACTAAAAATTTCGTTCTTTAGTTATTGTTTCTTCACAGTGGGAATCACAATGAGAGAGAGAGAGAGAGAGAGAGAGAGAGAGAGAGAGAGAGAGAGAGAGAGAGAGAGAGAGAGAGAGAGAGAGAGAGAGAGAGAGAGAGAGAGAGAGAGAGAGAGAGAGAGAGAGAGAGAGAGAGAGAGAGAGAGAGAGAGAGAGAGACTTAAGACCTTGAATTTTACAATAATGAAAATGAATCCCAATACTCTCTTTGCCTTATATTTAGTCTCTATACCTTAATAACTAAATCTTTTCATATCCTGAACGTAACAGGGCCACAGTCTGTGAGTAAACATGTGGAGGCGTTTGTTACACTTGTGGCATTTCAGGGGCTCTAGACTCAGCAATATGCGTTATTGGTAGGGCAACTCCTGAACTTAACATTTAGTAACACAGAGGTCTGAATCACCGGTGCGCGGAACACTACTAGTATAGAAACACGTCCCGTCACCACTGCGTCCCTGCACACACGCACACACACACACACACACACACACACACACACACACACACATTTACAGTGCATATAATGAAAAAAAAAATAATCCAGGCCTAAATTGAGCTTTAAGTGTAATAACCATTTGTTTGACCAGCCAGGGATATCGAAAATTTCTCCCGCTCACTCCTATCAGATATACACCAACACGAGGCGATATATCTTGCTGTGCGAATATATATTTATCCATTCTCTCTCTCTCTCTCTCTCTCTCTCTCTCTCTCTCTCTCTCTCTCTCTCTCTCTTTCCGTCACAGGCTCATCAGAACAAGGCCACTTCAATTCTACTTTTATATGCGAAATTCCGTCCCTTTTTTATCGCCAAAGTCTGTTGCACTTTTCCCTTCACAGCAGAAAATGAACGCCTTTTTGTGAACAAGTGTATCAAATTTATTCTGCGCGCTGTTCTCGCTTTTAGTTTTCTCCGCTAACTGTAATGAATTTTTACAGCAACACAAAAAAGCCTTATTCCCACGTGATGTAAAATTCTTCTGTGACAAAAGGAAAAAAAAAAATAAATGAATAAATGTAAGAAGAAGAAACGCATTTATTATCTCAACGTGAATTCCATCATATTGGACCGATGTTAAGAAAGTTCAAGGTTAAATTGAAGCATTTTCTAAGACAATAATTTGCCTGTAGTTGTAGTGTTAGTAATAGTATTATTATTATTATTATTATTAGTAGTAGTAGTAGTAGTAGTAGTAGTAGCAGTTGTAGTAGTAGTAATAGCAAGAGTAATAATAGTAGTAGTAATAGCAGAAGTAGTAGTAGTAGTAGTAGTAGTAGTAGTAGTAGTAGTAGTAGTAGTAGTAGTAGTAGTAGTAGCAGTGGTGGCAGCAGCAATAGTGGTGGTGGTGGTGGTAGTGGTAGTGGCAGCAGCAGCAATAGTAGTAGCAGCAGCAGCAGCAGCAGCAGTAGTAGTAGTAGTAGTAGTAGTAGTAGTAGTAGTAGTAGTAGTAGTAGTAGTAGTAGTAGTAGTAGTAGTAGTAGTAGTGGTAGTGGTAGTAGCAGGGGGCCTGGCAACCAGCGGGATTTTTTTTTCCAACACTTTGTTTGCCCTTGGCCAGTGCCCTGTAATGTAAAAAAAAAAAAAAAGTAGTAGCAGTAGTAGTAGTAGTAGTAGTAGTAGTAGTAGTAGTAGTAGTAGTAGTAGTAGTAGTAGTAGTAGTAGTAGTAGTAGTAGTAGTAGTAGTAGTAGTAGTGGCAGTAGCAGTAGCAGTGGTAGTAGTAGCTGCAGCAGTAGTAGTGACTGTACATTCAAACCATCTACATACATGTCCCAAGCAACACCGTTTTGGATGCACAGGTCGCCAGAAGGGCCATACAGTATTTACTACGTAGGTATTGCAAACACACTTACCTCGGACAGCTGAGTAACCATCCTGCTCTTAACTTGAATTCCTGCCAACCATGTGTGTCAAATATGACAGTTTGCGAGCCAACGGTATCTTTAAACAGACGAGCAGAGACAAGCGGAGGCAGAGAAACAAACTGAAAAACAGATTAAAGTATATATAAATCCCATTAAAATATACATCATCTAATCTTAATAGTGATAATTGACGTCTCTACTTATAAAAAGAAAGCTACCTGAACTTAAGAGAAGTATGAGCCACCACGCTCTTCTACACACACACACACACACACACACACACACACACACACATGGGCCACAATCCTCTATTTGTGTGTGTGTGTGTGTGTGTGTGTGTGTGTGTGTGTGTGTGTACATCCTTCCTGACGACGACAAAGGTCACGACAAGGGCATTCTCTTCACAACACAAAATGTACACATAGCGACTGGCCGCACATACTCTACAAAGCACTTGTACACACAGCTTCAGCCTCAAAATCTGCGCTACATCACCTGTGGACAACCTACACCTTCAGAGTGGTGCGGTGAATAACTGACTGCAATACGCCTGCGATGTCATCAGACCCTCACGTTGACGCCGAACACCACTCATTGGACACCCGTGCACCCACCACAAGGCACAAACAACACTACCATGCACACCAAACACCTACACGAGTTTTTTTTTTTTTTTTTTTTAACGCTATGGTCTACAGCGCCTGTAGGTATACTTGAAAAGTATGTATAAGAAGCGCTTTTCAGCTTTCACTCATTAGTGGCGCAGACAATTTTATTTATAGGGATACCGATATCACCATATCACCCACAGCACCACCCAAGCGTATCTTTTGGTGTAACCACCAAGTACCTGGGTATCATGGTGACATGTGGGTAACTTTTTTATTTTTTTTATTTATACCATGTAGGCTTTTCACGGGAATTTATGGGCTGAAGAGGGTACGTTTTGGGGTACCTCCTATCTGAAAGCCCACCCGGTAGAAAACCGTTGCACTGAGTGAGGAAGCCCAACCTACACTCGGACGTGGACAGGATTCGAACCCGTGCACTTGGAGAGCCCTTGGACCCCAAAGCACGCATGATTCCACTGCACCACGGCGGCCCTTAACTTTAAACTACTTAACAAAATGGCATATTTTCAAGGCGCTACGTGGTGGGATTCGAAACTACGCCTGGACGTCCTCCCGATCCCACGGTCACCCCATTATCCACTACGCCACCGCACCAAAGCTATTCTGCGCACAAGAATGAAGGAGGGCATCTGAGACGCACATCATCATCATCATCATCATCATCATCCTCATCATCATCATCATCATCACTATTCTTATCATCATCATCATCACCATCATTATCATCATCAAAATCACAACGACAATTACATTACCAACACCACCGCCACTACCATCAGTCGCAAGTGAGGGAAACAGAGCAGTGCCTTCACTGGAGACGCTGACCGAAGTGTGATTACCGCGAAGGGCAATTCACTAACTGTACACACAGGTCTGGGAGTGACTTGGGCAAATATTGAGCAGTAATCGTCCGCCCACTGATGCCTTATAAGCTTGTACAAAACACACGCACACGCATGAGTAGTAATGCATTGATTACTTAATTACTTACCTAATTAACAGACATACTTTGCGTAATGGAATTAAAACTAACAGTTTTCTTGCCTAAAAATATCATTTATTTAAATTATTTCTCCTCAAGCTTCTATTTTCTTATTCCTCCTCCTCCTTCACCCTCTTTTCTTTCCCTCCCTCCTCCTCCATCTTTTCCATCATATCTCTCATATTATAAGAGAAGCTAATGGTGTAGCTCATCATTGCCTCTCGAGAGTTAACAAGTATGCTGTTGAGTGTTCTCCTTTGTGCTTCATTGTGTCCCTTCTTCACGGAGTCCCCAAGAAGCAAACATCACCGTTCCTCACCCAGCTACCTTCTGACCCAAATGCACTCAAAACACAGCAAACTCTCGCACGCCTCCCTGTATTCCCTGTACTACCTTCACTCGCCTCGTGACCTCCGCTGCTCCGGTGCAGCCACCAGATCACGGGGACTGCAGCTGTCCGCGGAAGGGAGACAATTATACGAGTACTTTTGAGTGAATTTTGACAAGAAAGAGAATAGCAGAAGCAACAAATCCAGCAACACCACCACCACCACCACAACTTGCTACAACAACAACTGTTATTACAAAACATTAGCAATATCCTCATGATGAACAGTGACCGCAGCAACGATAATGATATCGATAGAAATTTTAATATTACTAAAAGAAAATTCCTAGAAAAACAACAATAATAGCAATAATGAGAATAATAAGAATAATAGCATCTTACAGGACACAGAAACAGTA
>NC_059296.1:30521368-30523868 GCF_017591435.1 Portunus trituberculatus | reverse complement strand
GTGTGTAACTAATTTACTGAGTTTCTACTTTAGAATAGTTTATAGAGTACAAGAGAGAGAGAGGGATGGGTTGATTGTATTTATTTGGATTTAAAAAAGGCGTTTGATAAAGTGCCACATGCAAGGTTGCTGTGGAAGTTAGAGGAGAAGGGTGGCTTAAAAGGAAATGCATTGAGATGGATGGGAAATTATTTGAGGGGGAGAGAAATAAGGTAGGTAGTTAAAGATATGAAGTCCAAGTGGAGAGTAATAGAAAGCGGAGTGCCGCAGGGGTCAGTATTAGCGCCAATACTTTTCCTCATATATATAAACGACATGCTAGAAGGAATGAACAGCTACATAAATTTGTTTGCGGACGATGCAAAACTGTGCAGAGTTATAAAGCAAAAAGAGGATTGTGAAATACTGCACGAAGACCTAAATAAGATCTGGGAATGGAGTAAAAGTGGAAATGGAATTCAATGTGAACAAAAGCCATGTCATGGAAATGGGAAAGAGTGAAAGACGACCCGTGGGAGTCTATAAGATGGGAGATGGAGTAGAACTGGAGAAAGTAAAAAGGAAAAGGACTTAGGAGTGACGATGGATGAAAACAATCAACCAGTAAGCCATATTGATAGAATTTTCAGAGAGACATATAATTTGCTAAGGAATATTGGATTAGCATTTCACTACATGGACAAAGAAATGATGAAGAAATTGATAAGTACTATAATAAGACCCAGATTGGAATATGCAGGAGTAGTGTGGACCCCTCATAAAAAGAAACACATAAGGAAGTTGGAGAGACTACAAAAAATGGCTACAAGAATGGTTCCAAAATTTGAAGGGATGACATATGAGGAGAGACTTAAAGGCTATGGATCTACCAACCCTGGAACAGAGAAGGAGAGAGGGATCTGATACAAGTTTATAAATTGATCAACGGAATGGACCAAGTGGATAATGAGAAACTTATCCTGAGAGAAGAATATGACATTCGAAGCACAAGATCGCATAGTAAAAATTTGAGAAAGGGAAGATGTCTGAGAGATGTTAAAAAATATATTTTCCCACAAAGATGTGTTGAGTTGTGAAACAGTTTGAGTGGAGAAGTGGTATCCGCAACGAGTGTACATAGTTTTAAAGAAAAATTGGATAAGTGTAGATATGGAGACGGGGCCACACGAGCATAAAGCCCAGGCCACACACACACACACACACACACACACACCGCGTAGTGTAGTGGTTAGCACGCTCGACTCACAATCGAGAGCGCCGGGTTCGAATCCCGGCGCGGCGAGGCAAATGGGCAAGCCTCTTAATGTGTAGCCCCTGTTCACCTAGCAGTAAATAGGTACGGGATGTAACTCGAGGGGTTGTGGCCTTGCTTTCCCGGTGTGTGGAGTGTGGTGTGGTCTCAGTCCTACCCGAAGATCGGTCTATGAGCTCTGAGCTCGTTCCGTAATGGGGAAGACTGGTTGGGTGACCAGCAGACGACCGTGGTGGTGAATTACACACACACACACACAGAAAAAAAAGTGAATCTTTTGAGTGAAAGCACACCAGTACTGTAGTAAAGCTTTGCCGAGCCCAGAGAGAGAAAGGTGTGACTGCATGGTCACACTTGTTAGGGAGAAAGGCCAGCCCTACAACGCTCTCTGCAACAACCTCTGTATACTGGTGGCGTCTCCTTCACCGGCTGCAGAGACGTCAAAGCTGAGAAACACAACAACCTGTGATTTGTTAAAGAGGGGAGGAAAGGTATAGACAGGAAGAGAAGTGCTAGGAACAGTTTGGGGAAGATATGATGAATGAATTTGATTTAGTCATAATTAAAGAGCTGACAATCAAGCGCGCACATCCAGAAAGGATGCCTGTTTATCAACACAAGGCATCATTTGTCACTCTTATCAACACAACATCCACCACCACCACATCTCTACCACCACCATCACCATCACCAAAACAACTACCACCAACAGCAACACCAACACTATTACCCGCAATGTTACCACAACCAAAATAACCACCACCATCACCACCACCTCTACCACCACAACCACCACCAACACCACCATCACCACCACCTCTACCACCACAACCACCACCAACACCACCAGTATCATTACCATCACCACAAAAAGACCACCACCACCACCATCACCACCACCTCTACCACCACAACCCTCACTAACGCCACCACTATCATTACCATCCCCATTACCAAAAAAGACCATTTCCACCACCACCCCACCACCACCACCATGGGTAACCGCTATTACTGCTGCTACACTTTGCTGCTCTACTACTAATGTTGTTGCTGTTGCTGCTGCAACTCCTATTGTTACCGCTACTGCTGCTGCTGTTGCTACTGTTGCTGCTGCTGCTATTACTACTACTACTACTACTACTACTACTACTACTGCTACTACTACTACTACTACTACTACTACTACTATTGCTGCTATTACTATTACTACTACTATTACTATTATTACTACTTCTACAAACACTACAA
>NC_059296.1:30453868-30511368 GCF_017591435.1 Portunus trituberculatus | reverse complement strand
CCACCATAACCACCACCACAACTATCTCCATGTTTAGGGAGGATGTTTTTGTGATAGTCTGCATCACGGAGATATCGGGTAGTGGAGTGGGGATGCTGGATGGAGGTTCCATGCAAGGAGGCAATGAATCTGGCCAATCATGCTCGATAGGAAGTCTTGACAAAGACTATAGATAAAATAAGACTGGAAAGATTGCCATTCACCATAAGAAATTCGTGTCGCCAGTAAAGATGCCAGATACCGCTAGAATAGTAGATAACAGCGCCATCCATTGAGTAAACCGCAAACTAACGCCTCGGTAAACAAACAGCGCCACGATTTGAATAATCGCTTTGACTTCCTTCCTCCACACACACACACACACACACACACACACACACACACACACACACACACTATCAATAATGTACTCTAGTACAGTACATATTTACTTCATCTACCTGTGACCTCGTTCTAGCTCCCTTGTATCCAACTTGAGTTATAAGTATATCATAGAGATATATGTATATTGTACATGTGCGATAACTATTTATAATTAGGGAGGCGACACACACACACACGGCGAGGCAAATGGGCAAGCCTCTTAATGTGTGGCCTCTGCTCACCTAGCATTAAATAGGTACGGGATGTAACTCGAGGGGTTGTAGCCTCGCTTTCCCGGTGTGTGGAGTGTGTTGTGGTCTCAGTTCTACCCCGAAGATCGGTCTATGAGCTCTGAGCTCGCTCCGTAATGGGAAAGACTGGCTGGGTGACCAGCAGACGACCGTGGTGAATTACACACACACACACACACACACACACACACACACGTGTGTGTGTTGCCTCACTAATTATAAATAGTTATCGCACATGTACAATATACATATATCTCTATGATATACTTACAACTCAAGTTGGATACAAGGGAGCTTGAACGGGGTCACAGGTGGATGAAGTAAATATGTACTGTACTAGAGTACATTATTGGTAGTGTGTGTGTGTGTGTGTGTGTGTGTGTGTGTGTGTGTGTGTGTGTGTGTGTGTGTGTGTGTGTGTGTGTGTGTATACCTATAGTTGTGCTGTACAGCATGGCACATTAGCCTGTCTCCATATCTATAGCTATGCATATAGCTTGTCTGTGTATGGTGGCTGCAGTAACCCTTTCACTTATTTCACTTAAGCTAGACCTGTCATGATCTTTAGGAAAGCGATAGAAGACCAAGTGTGGGTGGGTGCCCTTTGTCCTGCGACAAAATTAACACATGGATGCCCCACTCTAGTGTTCATTTTTGCGGATTTATTGAGAACATGCGGCGTGTAACCTGTCACTGCTGTGGGCCCTCTTGTTTGAGTGTTGACACATGTAAACATGCAGACGGATCAACGGTGCTGATCTTGATCTTAAGCTGCAACAGCAGCGCCATCGCGTGAGTGAACCGCAAACAAGAAGAGTTACCAGTTTGCCTAGGCTACACGGTAAATTGACGCTTTCCAGTCTTGTTTATTTATATAGTCTTTGGTCTTGATCCGCAGTCAGAGGGTGGGTCATCTCTCTAACTTGAAGAGCCCTGAGCCACCAAGCTGATGTTGAAGAGCTTTGGTGGGTCAGCGTTGAACTGGCACCCCTTCCAGCATTCACCAGACACAAACCTCAGTACAAACCCGAAACGATGATAGTCTAGCCACGTTGAAGTCCCACCAATCATCGTTGTTGAAGCATCCATCGACAGGGAACCAGGCAGTGTGGTGAGTGCCATCACTTCCCACCACCACAAAATATACGCTCTCAATGTCACTTGGTTAAGACGACTCGTGTTTCTCCTTCCTTCACTACTACGTCAGCGGAGCAGTCCGGAGCCAGAGTGGTGTTTGGTGAGGCTTCAAGTTTCAGAGCCACCAGCAATAGCAGCATCAACAGCAACGGTGGCGGAGGCGTGATCCTCGCCATGACTGCTCGTGTGTGTGTTTCACTGTTTGATCTGCTGCAGTCTCTGACGAGACAGCCAGACGTTACCCTACGGAGCGAGCTCAGAGCTCATTATTTCCGATCTTTGGATAGGGCTGAGACCAGGCACACACCACACACCGGGACAACAAGGTCACAACTCCTCGATTTACATCCCGTACCTACTCACTGGTAGGTGAACAGGGGCTACACGTGAAAGGAGACACACCCAAATATCTCCACCCGGCCGGGGAATCGAAGCCAGCGCTAACCACTGAGCTACCGGGTGTGTATCTATGAAAGCGAGGAGGGCAGAACGTTAAGGTGAAAAACGGATATCCTGTTAGTGATGCCGTGAAATCTTGAGACATTGGTGAGTGAGGCAACTGCAACATACGTGTGTATGTACTTGTCTGTTTGTAGGTGCCACAGAAGGAGACAGCACGGATATAACTTGTCTTTACCCTGGTCACTCCAATCCTTCCATTCTATACCTCCTCTTCCTGTTCTTCCTCCATTACTTCTTTCCGTCATCTTTCTATCCATCCTCTCAAGCAACACTGTTCTCTATACTGAACACTTACTTGTATTGTTTTTCTTTAAAAATGTCAGCTAAAAACTTCATATGCTAAATGCTCGATCCTTCACCTACCTCATTCCTTTCAAAAATTATGTTATTCATTTCATATCACCGATACCAAATTTAACTATTAAAACAATATTTTACTCCCAGCGAGGTCTAATACCATTAATTCTGTTCTCAACTGCTTCTGATCTGTCCAGTTCTGGTGTGAATCATTTCAGGGAGGGTTGTGAACATGCTATCAAGGCTAGTTGTGATCTCGCCGAACGTTTCCCTTTGTGTCTCACAAATTAAAGGAGCAGTCTCAGCCTCCCCTCCAAAAGACAACTCTTCTCCTTCACACAAAACTACATGCACTTACTCTTCGCATGTTCGATATGGTTGTAATTACAAAGTCTTATCAGATAGACTAGACTCAAAAGCACTCTCCTCCTCTCACTGACTAGCTTCAGCCTCTTTTTCACGGCCGGAATATTGCATTTTCTATTACCAGTTTCATGCTAAATGCTCTTCTGATCTTGCTAACTGCATGCCTCCCCTCCTCTTGCCCCGCTGCACAAGGCTTTCTTTTCCTCTCAACCCTATTCCGTGCAACTCTCTAATGCAAGAGTTACCCAGTACTCTCAATCTTTCATACCTTTCTCTGGTAAACTCTGGAATTCCGTATCTGCTTCTGTATTTAAATATTCGTACGTATTTTTTTTTTTTTTTTTTTTTAAGAGGGAGGTTTCAAGACATTTGCCCCTGTCTTTCGGCTGACTATATTAACCGGCAAAGGGACTAGCAATTAAGTGCGCTTTTTTTTTTTTCTTTTTTTTTGTTACCCCTGGTAGGTTTCCCCTTTTACAAACACACACACACACACACACACACACACACACACACACACACACACACACACACACACACACACACACACACACACACACACACACACACACACACACACACACACACAAATGGCACACAAACAACACCAAAACAAAATTGAAATGATAATTACAAGAAAAGCATCATTCCTACTATTGCCAAATACATGAATTCATAATCAAATGTGTTACATATACACAGAGATTCATGCTTCTATTTGAACATAATGTACAAAATCCCATAAGATTTCATTTTTCTCTTTTTTACTCCATAATCACAGTTTTTAATGACCTCTACCAGACGTAACTTTTAACCCAAACAGCTGAAGTTGTGACGTTTTTAGAACTATTTGCTTTAACTATGTGTGCTTCTAATGTATATTTTCAGCCTCGCGGATGCCTTTTACATTAATAAACTGTTAATTATTACCATCATTACTCACACACACACACACACACACACACACACACACACACACACACACACACACACACACACACACACACGATCTAGAAACGATGCACGCTTATCAATCCAAGGCATCCTGTGTCACTCTTATCAACACCACATGCGCTACCACTAGCTCTACCACCACCATCACCACCACCAAAACAATCATCGACAACAGCACCACCACCACACCACCAACACTACCACCATCCTCACATCCACCTCCAACACCAACGCGACCACCACCACAATCATCAAATCCATCATCAATATCACCTTTATCATCACCATAACCACCAACAAGACCGAGACCACCACCACCATCACCACCACTACTGACTACCACTACTACTGATCTAGTTTTGCTGCTCTGCTACTGGCACTGCTGCTACTATTGCTGTTGCTTCTGCTGCTGCTATTACTACTTCTACTACTACTACAGCTACTACTACTACTACTACTACTACTACTACTACTACTACCACTACTATTACTAGTAATACTATTATTACTGCTATTGCTACTACTTCTCTAACTAGTTATATTGCTACTGCTACTAATATAACAACTACTATTAAAAACTACGTAGAATGTGGCGCTGCTCGTCGGCTGCCACGGCACCGGATCTAAGTGTATTTTTAATCTAAACACCCCTTACTATCACCACTTAGGGTGATAGCAACTATTGTGACATGACGAGGGACGTCTACGAGAATATACCAGGAAAATCACGCTGCTGTAAATAATATTTTATGTTGTGTTTGACGAGACAGGCTTCATTGCTGCTGACCAAACAAACAAGTATGGCCGACAGGCACTGCTGGATCTACGTCCACCAATGAACACCTCGCCACAACGGTTTCTTCTCGAAGTGCTGGAGCGTTTGAACAATGTATTCAACTGCTACACCAGCATACAAAACAACGTCACACACTACAAGAAACGAAAACGAGGAAGAGCAGGAGTCAGAACAAGACTGAGGAGAGGAATAAGGACGCCACTGCCTGCAGTACTGTTTGGGAAAGTTGGGTCTGTTCGGAACAGAATTGAGAAATACTGCAAATTGTAAATTCATCAGAGAATATTGTGACAGTGGTTTCGTCACCGTGGCAGAGAGTTGGCTTCAGGAAAAAGACCCTAAGGAGACGGTAACTATAAGTGCCTTTTAACTGATGAGAGATGATACAAGACACAATGAAGCAGAGAGGTGGTGGCGTCGCAGTGTATGTTAATGAGTTATGGTGTATACAGGTTGATTTATAAGAACGGTTATGCTATGAACATCTGGAATTTTTTTGTAATTACTTGTCGACCATTCTAATTGCCGCGTGAGTTCAGTAAAGTCGTTGCTATAACAGTGTACATTCCACCTTGTGCTAACAAAACTATAGCAAGTGACTTCTTACTAAACTTTGTACATAAATATGAAAACGCCCAACCAGATGGAGTAATAGCTGTCTTACGAGACTTTAATCACTGTGACTTTCAACCATCAGTACCTAATTATCAACAAAATGTAACTTGCCCTACGAGACACGACAACAGTTTAGATAGAATGTTCTGCAATATTAACAATGGCTTCGTTTCCTACATAAAGCCAAAATTAGTTGATTCTGATTATAACTGGTATTTTTTTGTTTCCATATAGAAACAAAAGCTGAAGAGTCAAAAGCGAGATGAAATAATTTTTAGAGACGGAGTAAAGTGCATATGATTAGACTCCCGGGGTCTTTTGAATATTCAGATTGGGAGGCACTATTCATAGTCAGAGATTATGAATGTCAATCTAGATGTCTATAACAGCTAGTTAAATTTTGCTGTCACATGATTATTCTAATCAAACAAATAACTAGATACCCATTAATAAACCATGGATTAACCCTGATGTTAAAGCATTACTGAATGTCAAGAGAAGGATCTCTGTAAATGGTGCTAGAACAGAGAGAAGGAACGTGCACAGACAGCTACACAAGAAAGTCAGAGATGCTAAAGCTGTATACAAAACAAAGGTAGAAAAATTATTAAAATAGAATAAATGAAAAAAAATACTTGAAAAGAATTAAAAATATTTAGTGGTTTAAAATGAGGAGCACTTGAGACAAACCACCGAATACAGAAGATTATGCGAATAAATTAAATTCTTTTAATGCTACGCACGATGTCCAAGACCGTAGTGTGGAACTTGAAACAAGTGTCACAAGAGTCAGACTTTTCGAATCAGAACATATCCTTGCAACACACGAACAGACAAATGAAGTCTTTAAAACGTATAAAAGCAGAAAAAAAAAGTGGGGCAGATCTTATTGAAACACAGTTTAATAGGCTGGCCAGAGCACCTTTCTAGTGCTCTCTGCAAGTTCTCCAAGGCTTCACTAGGCCAAACCATTGCACCAAATGTATGAAAAAAAAAAAAAAATTATTTCAATATCCCAAAACAATAATCGAAAAGATCTTAACGCCCTCCGACCCATGTCATAACCCCAATAATGATGAAATGTTTGGAACATACTGTAAAACAAAATTTCTCTACCTACATAGAGCCAAAACAGGGCAATCTACCGTTCGCGTATCGAAAAGACAAAAGTGTTCACGATGCTCTCTTGACATTACTCCACACATCATATGATCACCTGGACATAATTAGCAATGCTTTCAACACAATTCAGCCTCATTTGTGACTCAACAAGCTGGTCGAATTTAAAGTGAATAATAGACTTACACTTTGGAAAGCAAGTTACCTCTCCGACAGATCACAGTATACTCAAATAAGCAACATTAGGCCTAACACTATTGTAACCAATACTGGTGTCCCCCAAGGTTGTGTCTCCTTGCTTTTTACTATTTAAACCAACGACTGCAATAGTACGTAAGTATTCAAGATGATCTATAACAAAATATGCTGACGACACCGCAATCAGAGGCAAAACCACCAATGAATGATATGTGTCCCGAATTTGAGGCCAAGGTCGAGTTTCTCATAACATGAGGTAATGAAAACAATTCAAAATTGAACATAAAGAAAACGAAAGAAATGGTAATGACATCAGGATTGATAGATATCTATCAATCCCAATTGTAATATCCAGTGATAATGTTGAAAGAGTCAAAGAGTATAAACATCTGGGAATAACAACTGACGACAAAGTAACTAAGTCTTCAGACACATCCAAAGTATTAAAAAAATGGCAAGAATGAATCCACGTTCTATGTATACTATATAATATCAATGCAGGTACCTCTATTTTACAAGTCTAGGGTACAATCCGCGATTTGTTTTTCACTCGTCATATGATTTCGAACACAAATATTTTGAGAGAGGAAGAAATTTGAAAAAGTCGTCAAGAATGCAATTGAACTCAGAGCCACAACTCAACCACTTGAGAAATTATACAACTCCAATGTTACAAAACAGGTTCATGATATCATGAACGATGTCAATCACCTACTGAAGGGATGTTACTAATTCCTAAGATAAGGAACTAGATTAGCATTGCCCACTCACCATACTGGCAGATTTAAAAATCTTTTATTCCTAAGAGTATCAAACCAGTCAATTTTTCCCTTTAACGATACAATGTAATCTTTTTATCTCGCTGTATTATAAGTCAGTCTCTTTTTCATATGAATTTTTTAGTCCTAGTTTATTTTTAGACCCTGTATTTTAGCACGGTATGAGCTCACTGCCAAAAAGAACTTATATCTGTACTTTATGTTTCAATATGTCAATAATGTTATCATATCTAGTCAAGTACTACTACTACTGCTACTACTACTACTACTACTACTACTACTACTACTACTACTACTACTACCACTACTACTACTATTTCTCCTAATACTAATACAACAACAATAACAACAACAACAACAACTACTACTATTACTACTACTACTACAACTACTACTGCTACTACTACTACTACTACTACTACTACTATTATGTCTCCATCGACAAAGAAGTGGGCATCACCGCGTACACACAGGGAAGGTGAATGAAGTAAGAAGCAGCTTCAGTGTTTATTACAATGGCATTGCAACACAGAGCCAGTCTACAACAATAATGAAAGAATGGCTAAATTAATTAATACTATGCAAATCATTTCAACAGGGTAGTGCACACTGCCCCCGTGCCACAGCAGGTAGTGCACACTGGCCCGGCGCCCCAGCAGGGAGTGCACACTGGCCCGGCGCCCCAGCAAGGAGTGCACACTGGCCCGGCGCCCCAGCAGGGAGTGCACACTGGCCCGGCGCCCCAGCAGGGAGTGCATTCTGGCCCGGCGTCCTAGCAGGGAGTGCACACTGGCCCGGCGCCCCAGCAGGGAGTGCACACTGGCTCGGCGCCCCAGCAGGGATTGCACACTGGCCCGGCGCCCCAGCAGGGAGTGCACACTGGCCCGGCGCCCAGCAGGTAGTGCACACTGGTCACTGGCTGCACCAGTCAACCAAGGCCACTCTTGGACAAAGCCATAAACAAAGATAGGTTTGGTTAAAACAAACCAAGTTAAGCAAATCAACACATCATTGACAGACACTTGAGTGACAAGCTAGCGCTGTGGTGCTCCTTCAGAAAACACAGAGACTGGCTTCCTTACAGCCTCTGACTGCAGTGCACGTTGCCTACACCACCGTGTCGTAAATGTGTGACTCACTGAGTCTTTGAGCCTCCGTGAGCCTGTGATGGGAAGCACCACCGCTTGGAAGAGGTACATTTTCGTACAAAGCTGAGTGAGGCCACACGCTGCGTTCAGCCATTACTTCATCGTAAACGGGCTCCTCTGAGTCCCGTGTAGGTCGCGGCACCACCACTCGGCGTTCTGAGAGATCAAGCTGGATTTCGTAATAGACGTGCTCCTCGTCTTGGTCTGGGACGTGTTCCTGGCCAGTAGTGAGATGCAGGTGTGGGCTGGGAGCGGCAGGCTGCGGCTGAATCCTCACCTCATTTGCTGCAAGAAGTTACGCTGATTGAACGCACCAACAGAAAATAGTACAAACAGCATATAACAACACCAAACATATTGAAACAAGGAAAATAAGGAGAGAAAGAAGCATAAGTGGAGGGGACAAGGAATATCCACAGCTGTAGAGTGCCTCTAAGTGCATTATGAAGACAGGATACCACGGGGTATGATTTCAACGAGCGCGCGCACACACACACACACACACACACACACACACACACACACACACACACACACACACTGCTACACTATTGGATTATTAAAAAATATATATATATATTTACTATTATCTTTACTCTTAATGTCTTTCTTATTCTTATTCTTTTTCTTATTCTGATTCTTATTATTATTACTACTATTATAATTTTACTGTAACTATTATTATTATTACCATTATCATTATCATTAATATCGTTATTATTATTATTATTATTATTATTATTATTATTATTATTATTATTATTGTTGTTGTTGTTATTAATGTTCTCGTTATTATTTCTACCATTTTCATTATTGTTTTTAATATTGTTATCATTATTATTATTATTATTATTATTATTATTATTATTATTATTATTGTTATTGTTGCTGTTGTTGTTATTTTTATTATTCATTATTATTATGAAGATCACTATTATCATCACAATTATTACTACCATAAATATTTGTACATTTTTTAAGCAAGGGGGAAGCTTGCCAAGATCAAGAAAAGAAAAAAAAAGGTCCCACTTGAATTGCAAGTTCCTTAAAAGTTTGGTAAAGAGTTATCGAAAAGAAAGGAACAAACTCTTGAACACTCTCTTAAAAGAAGTCAAGTTGTAGGAAGGTAGAAATACAGAAGATGGAAGGGAGTTCACGAGTTTCCCAGAGAAAGGTATGAATGATTGAAAGTACTGGTTAACTCTTGCATTAGAGAACTGAAAAGAATAGGGATGAGAGGAAAAAAGAAAGCCTTGTGCAGAAAGGTCGCAAGAGGAGGGAAGGCACGCAGTTAGAGAGATCAGTAGAGCAGTTAGCAGGAAAATAATAATAAAAGATAGAAAGAAATGCAACAGTCATTCAGATGAGTGGAGTTGATGAGACGAAAAGCTTTTGTTTGTTATCAAATAACACTGTGTGAGTGGAACCCCTTAAAAATGCGAAAAGTACTCCATCCATGGACGGATAAGGCACTTGAATAGTCACCAGTTATAGGGACCAGAAAAGCTGGCGGAGACACCTCAGAACGCATAACTTTATAGAAACTGTTTTAGCATGAGTTGAGATGTGAAGCTTCAGTTAAGATTATGAGTAAAGGACAGACCAAGGATATTCAGTGTAGAGGAGGGAGACAGTTGAGTGTCATTGAAGAAAAGGGAATAGCTGTCTGGAAGAATGTCTCGAACTGATAGATGGAGGAATTGAGTTTGTGAGGCATTTATCATTACTAAGTTTTCTCTACCCAAAGTAGATATCTTAGAAAGATCAGAAGTCAGGCGTTATGTATCGTCCTTGCGTGATCTGTTGACTTCCTGAAGAGTTGGACGTCTCTGATAGGACGTGAAAAGATACAAGGTGGTATCATAAGCGTAGGAGTGGAGAGGGCATGATGTTTGGTTAAGATCACTAATAGAATAGAATAATAGAAAGAGAATGAATGACAGGACAGAACTATTAGGAACAGCACTACTAATAGATTTAGGAGAAGAACAGTGGACGTCTACCACAGCAACAATAAAATATTCAGAAAGGACACATGAGATAAGGTTCCAGAGATAAGGATAGAAATCATAGGAGGGCAGTTTTGAAATCAAAGCTTTATGACAGATTCTATCAGAAGTTTTTGATATGTCTAACGCGACAGCAAAATTTTCAACAAAATCTCTAAAAGAGGATGACCAAGACTTGGTGAGGAACGTCAGAAGATCACCAGTAGAGCGATCTTGACAGAAGCCATACTGGCGATCAAATAGAAGATTGTGAAGTGACAGAAATTTAAGAATCTTCCTATTCAGGATAAAGTCAAGAACTTTAGACAAAGAAGAGATTAAAGAAATAGGACCCTAGTTTCAGGGATAAGAATAGTTATCTCTCTAGGAATAGGCTGAATATAGGCAAACTTCCACCAAGAAGGAGAGGTAAAAGTTGATAGGCATAGTTGAAAAAGTTTGGATAGGCAAGGTGCAAGCACGGAAGTACAGTTTTTGAGAACAATAAGATTGACCCCATCAGGTCCAAAAGCCTTCCAAGGGTTTATGCCAGCGAGGACATGGAAAACATCATTACGAAGCACTTTGGCTGAAGGCATGAAATAAGCAAAGGGAGAAGGATAGAGAGAGGGAAAAGCTCAAAATCATCTAAGGTGGAGTTGTTAGCAAATGTTTGAGAGAATGGTTCAGCTTTAGAGACGAATGAGATGGCACTGGTGCCATATGGATGAAATAAAGGAGGGAAAGATGAAAAAATATAGTTATTGAAAATGTTTTTGGCAAGATGCCAAAAGTCACGACGGGAGCGAAGGAGTGTTTGGCAAGTTAAAGAACAGATCTAGCATGATTCCGGGCAGAAATGTAAAGTGCATGAGATTCAGGAGATGGAAGGCTCAAATACTTTTTGTGGGCATCGTCTCTATCATGTGTAGCACGAGAACAGGCTGTGTTAAACCAAGGTTTAGAATATCTAGGTTGAGAAAAGGAATGAGGAATAATGTACGCCTCCATGCCAGAGACTACATCATCTCTGTTATGCGTTCAGCACACAGAGATGGGTCTCTGACACGGAAACAGTTATCATTCCAGCGAGAAATTCAGCATAATGTCACCTCATATCCACCCAACTGGCAGATGCAACAACGCAGAGGGCTTCTGAAGAGGGATTGGAAAAATAGGAGAAAATACAAAAATCTGATTGTGATCGGAGGAGTCCAGCGGAGAAGATAGAGTAACAACATAAGTAGAAAGATTAGATGTTAGGAAAAAATCAAGAATGTTGAGCGTATCTCTAAGACGGTCAGGAATTCGAGTCGGATATTGCACCAGTTGCTGTATGTCATGGATGATAGCAAGTTGAAGGCAAGTTCACCAAGATGGTCAGTGAAGGGAGAGGAAAGCAAAAGCTGGTGGTAAACATTGAAATCTCCAAGGATGGAGATCTCCATGAATGGATAGAGGGACAGAATGTGCTCCACTTTGGAAGTTAAATAATCAAAGAATTTACTATAATCAGAGGAGTTAGGGGATAGATAGACAGCACAGATGAATTAGTTAGAGAATAACTATTGAGTCAAAGCCATATGGTAGAGAACTTGGAAGATTCCAGAGCGTGGGCACGAGAGCAAGTTAAGTCGTTGCGCACATACACGCAACATCCAGCTTCGTAACAAAAATGAGGATAGAGAAAGTAGTAGTAGGGAACAGTAAAAGAGCTGTTGTCAGTTGCCTCAGACAGCCGTGTTTCGGTGAGGAAAAGATTATGAGGTTTCAGTAAAGGTGGTGTGGTGTTCTGTAGAATAAAAATTATATCCAAGACTGCGAATGTTGCAGAAGTTAATGAAGAATAAGTTGAGGGAGTTGTGAAAACATTTTGGGGACTCGGAGGCTAGATTTGGAGTTGCCATTTTATTATTTTGAATTTTGAGTGAAGGAAGTGTGTGTGGTAAGTGCTTGTAGTTTTCTGTCAAGAGGGAGAGTTGTCTTTAGATGGCAGGCTGTGACTGCCCCCTTGAGTTGTGAGACAGTACCCCTTGAACTCGTGCTATTGGATCTCGCTTAGAGTATATTATCGTTTCGGTAGGTGTCTACTACACCTCTTCCTATTACTATCATTATTGTTATTGTAAAATACTCACATGATGCCAAATACTTCTTGCAATAAACCACCACGACCAGCACCACCACTACCATCACCACC
Organism: Portunus trituberculatus; assembly: GCF_017591435.1. NCBI lineage: Eukaryota > Metazoa > Arthropoda > Malacostraca > Decapoda > Portunidae > Portunus > Portunus trituberculatus. The sequence goes on along the minus strand of NC_059296.1, from coordinate 30,498,695 downwards.
ACAACTATCATTACCACCATGACTGGGGTGCGTCCTACTACGTCTGTCGGCATCACGGTGATATTGGGTAGTGGAGTGAGGCTGTTGGATGGAAGTTCCATGCAAGGAGGCAATGAATCCTGGATATCATGGTTGATAGAATGTGACTGTATCCATCCACAGTTAAAGGGTGGATCATCTCTCCAACTAGAAGACCCGTGAGCCACCAAGCTAAGGATGTAGTTTCCTGCTGGGGCAGTGTTGAAGTAGCACCCCTTCCAGCATTCACCAGACACAAACCTCAGTACAAACTCGAAATGGTATTTATGTAGCCATGTCATCACGGTGAAGTCCCACCACTCATCGTTGTTGAAGCATCCATCGACAGGAAACCAGGCAGTGTGGTTAGTGCCATCACTTCCCACCACCACAAAATGGACGCTCTCAATGTCACTTCCAGGCTTCACGTACCGCACTATTTTAGAACCTATGAAATGGTATTGCTTGTCCTCGGTGAAGACGTATCGTATTTGTCCTTCCTTCACTACTACGCCAGCAGGACAGTCAACGGCATAAGTGGTGTTTGGTGCGCCTTCAGCATTCAGCGCCAGCATCAATAGCAGCATCAACAGCAAAGGCGGCGGCGGCGCGACACTCGCCATGACTACGTGTGTGTGACTACTGTGTGTGTTTGTGATGTGAAAAGTCGGGATATCCTGTTAATAATGCTGTGATATCTTGAGATAGTGGTGAGTGAGCCAGCTGGAAAATATTTTTTTTTTTTTCTAAGAAGGGACAGTTAACCAAAAAGATAAAGACCCACTCAGACCCTTACAGATCTGAAAAGGTTAGCCAAAGGACATGGACTTGAAACCTCCTCTTAAAATGAAGTCAAGTCATAGGAAGTTGGAAAGTACTTGTCTGTTTACCTGTTAACTTCTCTCATTGGGAGAAGTTGTCACAAGATGTACTGTAAGGCAGATGGAGACAGCGCGGATATAACTTGTGTTTATCCTGGTCACTACCGTTCTTCCTATGTTATCTATCTCTACCTCCTGTTCTTCCTCCTTACTTCTCCTTTCCGTCATCTTTCTCTCCTTTTCACTTGAACCAGCTCCTCTCTGTTATAGAGCAACACTGAACTATCCCCCTTCTCTACACTCAACACTTCTATTGTTCTTTAGAAATGTCAGCTGGACACTTTTAGGCTAAATATCTGTCTCTTCTCCACCCACATCAACGGCTATACATCACTCTCTATTGGTTTTCAGCTTTTTTTTTCAGTCAATCCTACTAATGCAAGCTTTAACTACTATTTCCACACCTCCATCCCATCCACTTCTAAACTCTGGAAATCTCTTCCTGTTTGTTTCCCTTCCTTCCTGCAGCTAGAAGTACTTCAGGAGAGAACAGCAACACTCCCTTAGAGCTCAATTGTTCTCTGTATCTATGTCGTGTCTTCAAGTTGCACGATCTTGTTGCGTTCCTAATCTTCAAACTGTTTTTGTAAGTTCAAGGGAAAACCTCTGAATTTTTTTTTATAAATTTTACTTAATTATATTATTTACAAACATTTACACTTTTATAACCCTTACAACAACAAAGAAAACCAGGATAACCACGAAAATTTTATCTCTCTTTTCACTCAAAGTGCTACTTCAAATACCTCAGTTTCTGCCACATTATACCTTGAACTCAATTCATTAAACACACTCAATAACTTCATTGATAATAACAACTCTTTCTTTACACAAACTTCAACAAAATGGTCCACATTACTTCACAATATTCATGTTATTCCACTCAAATCACGCAATTTAAACTCAATGATAAGATAGATCCTACTCACACCCTCCAATTTAACCTTCCAATAAAACACCACTCTACATATCCTACGTATAACCAGTTTCCCTTTATCACAATATGACACCAACATTTTCTCTAACTGCATTACAACTGTCTGGCTACACTTACTGCTCTTGAGATAGGCGGTACGTCTGACAGCCCTGTCTCTCTGTCGTCTCTCGCCTTCTCGGTGCTCTCGGCTTCTCTCTCTGACTCTGCCTCTTACACCTCCTGATATATACGCGTTACTTGACTTCTCGTCCCCACAACAACTTCCGATTTTACAATGTTTATTTCAAATATCTTCAGTAATATCAACTAATATCAGGAACAAGGCCTTCCCCATAGCTTGTCGATAACCGCCTCGTCCATATCATTTGCTTCTGGCGACCTCTGATTATTACCAGATATGGGGAGAAGGTTCCAGAAGCTTCTTCTTGTGATCTACTGCTCGTCTCCGGCTGTGTTTGTCTTGTCATCACTCGCCGCCTCTTGTTGTTCTCCTCGGTGGTCACGGGACTTCTTATCTATCAGATTAGTGATAGCGTCTTATAATCTTGGTACCTGCTTTCGTGTCTCTAATGTTTCTTCATTTATTATTATTCTTACTTCCATCTCCATCTCTTCATTCTTGTTATCTTCTTCCTTACGTATTTCATTTCTTCTCGATTTTCATGTCACAACATCTATAAGGCTCCATCTTTCCTATTTTTGCATGGTTGCGAAAAGTCAGTGGAATCCCCCTATCAACCCTGCCCGCCAAACTATTTTTCTTCGTGTTTTTGGCCGGCTTTTGTCACATAGAAAAATTGTCAAAAAACTCATTCCATAATGCAGAAATATATTTTTTTTACTGTTATTCTTATACAGATCCAACCACTTTCCACCGTTACACACACACACACACACACACACACACACACACACACACACACACACACACACACACACACACACACACACACACACACACAGTGGTTCGAGCGCTGGCTTCACAAGCCAGAGGACCAGGGTTCGATTCCCCGGCCGGGTGGAGATATTTGGGTGTGTCTCCTTTCACGTGTAGCCCCTGTTCACCTAGCAGTGAGTAGGTACGGGATGTAAATCGAGGAGTTGTGACCTTGTTGTCCTGGTGTGTGGTGTGTGCCTGGTCTCAGGCCTATCCGAAGATCGGAAATAATGAGCTCTGAGCTCGTTCCGTAGGGTAACGTCTGGCTGTCTCGTCAGAGACTGCAGCAGATCAAACAGTAAATTACACACACACACACACACACACACACACACACACACACACACACACACACACACACACACACACACACACACACTCTCTCTCTCTCTCTCTCTCTCTCTCTCTCTCTCTCTCTCTCTCTCTCTCTCTCTCTCTCTGAACGCCCCCAGAGGCCGCCAAGCCTCCATTATCAACGGGCCAGTCTGATACCAAATGTAAACAAACTGTACCAATCTCTGACGCAACCAAATTTTATCCAATCACTCATCCTTCCTCTTCTTTCAAGTGTTCCCATCACCCTTCAAGTGTTCTGTCTCACCCTTGAGGAAGTGACATACGAATAATGTTGAAGGTGCAGGGAGAGTTAAGGGTGTGAGGGAAGGTGGAGAACGAAAATTTGTACGTAAATAGTAATAAGCAGATTCTGACAGTCATGGGGCAAGATGAATGTGAACGATCACCACGAATGGACGAGATTACAGCGTTAGTGGGTCAGGGAGAGTGCGATAACCAGTGTGGTAAGGCTGCTGCTTGGGTTTGATGACAGGCTGAGGTGTTCCTTCCACTTCACAGGGGAAGAGGACAAAACACACGAGATTTGCAAGACAAGAACAAAGCTGCTTATGTGAACGTTACAGGAGAAACACAAAAGTGTTACCTAGAAGAGTGTCAGGAAGAGTACTGACTGAGGCAATTATTCAGGGAGGAAGGCAGCAGAGGGCGTGTCACTCACCTGTCTCAGATTGAGTCGTGTGAAACATTTCTGAGGAAAGACAGAAATGTGTGTGAAGATTTAACGGACATGGAGGAAGAGGGTGGCGAGATTTCAGGTGAAGACTGTTGTGAACGTACTCGTGGCAAGAAGCAAAGAACTGAATATTACACTGACAGTTGGACCGAGACAGGACTGAAACTAGTGTGTTGAGAGAGAGAGAGAGAGAGAGAGAGAGAGAGAGAGAGAGAGAGAGAGAGAGAGAGAGAGAGAGAGAGAGAGAGAGAGAGAGAGAGAGAGAGAGAGAGAGAGAGAGAGAGAGAGAGAGAGAGAGAGAGAGAGAGAGAGAGAGAGAGAGAGAGAGAGAGAGAGAGAGAGAGAGAGAGAGAGAGAGAGAGAGAGAGAGAGAGAGGGAGGAGGTTGGAGGATTTTTGCTCAGTTTACGACCAATGAGAAGGTTGGGGAAGAAGAGGAAGCTTAGAAGAAAGGGTAACCTGGGAAGGAAGGAAGGACGCCTTGCCACTTTTCACTGTAGCAGGGTGTAAGGGAGAGGGTTGACAAGGGGAAGGGTGGGGGGTGAGAAAGGGGAGAAGTGGTGGGGAGAAGCCTTTTCACTCCTCTCGTGCGAGTCAACAGAAGAATGCAGCAGTGAGGCAACAGCAGGCAGTGTCATCAAGCCCCAGCAGGCGTTGTAAGGGCGACTGCCGCTCCTGTGGGGCTGCTCGTGTGCTGGAGGAAGGAAGAGGAAGAAGAGGAGGAAGATGAATGGACAAGGGAGAGTAAACGAGGGAGAGGAAGTGAGGAAAAACAGTTACCAGGGAAAAGAGGGAACACAGAGAGCCAATTTCCATTATAATCCATTTTCTATTTCAAGACACATGCTGCTCTCTCTCTCTCTCTCTCTCTCTCTCTCTCTCTCTCTCTCTCTCTCTCTCTCTCTCTCTCTCTCTCTCTCTCTCTCTCTCTCCACCTACACACGCGGTGAAGGGTGGGGGTAGGTTAGGGGAAGGGAGAGTGGGAAGGGGCAGGGAGGGAGGAGTGTTCACGTCACGTTATATATAATTACTTGCTGTTCGCCAAACGAGCTTCAGTGTCACCGGAGAGTTTTCTTGTTTAGTCTTTTCGTTTTTTCACCTCCACTCTCTCATTACCTGCCGGCGGGGCTCCATTCACCGGCTCTGCTCTCCGCGTGTTTACCCTTCCTAAGTGCCATCCTCGCCTCTGTCTCCCCTGCTCACTCCCCTCCTGCTCCTGCTCCTCTTTCCACCACTGCTTTATCTTAATTCATCCGGACTCTTCTTTCCTTCCTCACACCTCGGCACACTTCACTTCCTGTATATCTCCTGGTGGTCGGTGAGGGAAAGACGCGGCGCACCAATTAGACGTGAAAGCAAATTGCGATGAAAGTTTACAGTACAGAGCGTAAGAGATGATGACTATACACGTGAATTTCCCCACCCTGATTACAAGAGGTACGGATCTAAACGGGCAAGGCTTGTCTGTCTGTCTGTGTCACTGTGTCACTTTCCTCACCAACAAGACAGAGTTTAGAAAAATAATGCAACGCTATTCAACATGGAATGATGGACACTCTGGAATATTTAAGCGAATTTTTAGAAGTCGTCTTTTATGAAAAAATAGCACAAAAAAAAGCTGGAATTTGAAAAGGCAAGACACACGTACTCTGGAGCGGCCATTTCCTTGCTTCCAAATCATACGTGTCTTTTCCTTCATTACTTGCTTGAATTGACCGCCTCTCTGTATAGCTCTCCAAAGGAAATTTTTTGACAATTGAACATGTAAACGCTCAGTCACTGTTGGGAAACATGGATGTAATAAGACTGTTAGTAGAAGAAAGAAATACTGATGTACTATGTGTAAGTGAATCGTGGCTCGCTCCCAATTCTACGGATGATTTTGTCAAGTTACCAGGTTATAAGATTTTCCGTCGTGATGGTGGACGCGGTGGTGGTGTATGTATTTACGTGAAGGATATTTTAACGACTAATGTGATTAATTTTAATGCTCCGAGACAGGAGGGAGTTGAGGACTTATGGGTGACAGTACAATGTCGGAAATTATCATCTATCATTGTAGGGTGTGTCTACAGACACCCTAAGGCCCCTATTACCTCTTTTAACTATATACAAGACATTTTTAAAATGATTGTTTTAAAAAATAAGGCATTATATGTTTTAGGCGATTTTAATGACAATTTACTGGATAAGGATAATAAAATGTCTAGGCTTATAAAAGCCAGCAAATTAACGCAGTTGGTCAACAAACCGACTAGAATTACCCATACGTCCTCGACACTATTAGACCTTATCATCACCAATAAGCCTAGTTCTGTGCTCATCTGTGACGTTGTCCCGCAGGAAGTAGCAGACCACGACCTCGTTGGCATAACTGTTGATGTTAAGAAACTTAAGAGGCTGCCAATGATTAAAACCTTCCGCCACCTCGGTAAATATACGAAAGAAGATTTTTGCTTTAAAATACTTGAAAGTAGGGAACATTTTAATAAAATTTTATACACAGACGATGTCAATAGGCAGGTTGAGATTTTTACTTTTAATTTTATTAAATGTTTGGACGATTGTGCTCCCTATGTAACGAAAGAAATCAAACGACCATTTGCACCATGGATCATCTACGGGAGATCATAAATCTTAAAAATGAAACTCGAAAAAAAGCTTAGATTTGACAGACAAAACGCTGCCCTTCAGGATCAGTATAAGCGAGAGAAGAAGCAAATCAAGACTCTCATTGATGAAAGTAAAAACAAGTACTACAGTAATAAACTTAATGAAAATAAAGGTAATGTTGCAAAACATGGAAAACAATAAGAGAAATAATCCCCAATTATAAACACAATGCCAGTAATTGCAACTTTGATAATGAAATTACTAAAGCTAACGATTTTAATAAACACTTTGCAGATGTTGGAAGAAATACTTATGAAAAAACTCAAGAGACGCTCCATGGTGAAAATGTGATGTTTTTTTTTAATGATATGACTAATACCCTTGATGGTGACAATAATTTTAGACCGCAACCTGTTGACACTGACACTATAATTCTTACTATAAAGGGACTTAAAGACACAAGCTCAGTAGGCTCTGATGGTATTCCTTTAACTTTCGTAAAAGACTCATTGTCTGTTATCGCATTTTATCTAACTTGCATTATTAACACTTCCATTGTCACAGGTATCTTTCCTACTACTTGAAAACATGATGTGGTAGTTCCACTCTTTAAAAGTAGTGATACTAATGATTTTAATAATTACAGACCTATTTCTCTTTTACCCATTCTTTCTAAAATTCTTGAAAAAATAGTTGCTAGCCAGCTCTCGCATTATTTGGAAACTAATAAACTCTTGTCTAATACGCAGCACGGGTTCCGTCCTAGACTGTCTACAGAAACTGCTCTTACTGTCGTTACAGATAAAATTTATGATAATATGGACTCAAAGAAAATTTATTAAATAAGTGACATCTACAGTATCAGCCACGATAATTTATTAAATAAGTGCACTGACAATTTTGGTTTGCAAATTATATTCAAGATAGATCACAATCCTTTCGCTTAAATAATACAATATCTAAGAAAGAAAACGTACGTTATGGGGTTCCACAAGGCTCAATTCTCGGCCCAATTTTATTTTCTATATACGTCAATGATCTTAATGAGAAAGTCGAGACATCTTTGATACAATGCGCGGATGACACCCAATTCCTCGAAGCTGATACTGTCGAAAATTTTGATAAGCTCATCTCCAACACTGAAAATGCATTGCGAAATATAGAACTTTATTTCCTAACAAATGGTCTATTATTAAATAACAAAAAAACGCAATGCTTTTTCATTGGAAATAGGCAACTGTTAGCCCATGTTCCCCCTGACATTTCTATAAATTGTAATGGAGTACATATATACCCGACTACGCATGTAAAAAATTTGGGTGTCTATTTTGACAAATACATGTTATTTGATGTGCACATTGCATAATTAAATACTAAAATAATGGGAACATTAATGTTTATAAACAGAGTTAGTGAGAACTTTGACAAACCCACTCGTAATGTTATTGTACAGTCTTTAGTGCTTAGCCTCATTAATTATTGTATTTGTATCTGGGGTTCTACCAACAAAACTCATTCATACTGTACAAAAACTACAGAACTTTGCTGCTAAAGTTGTAACTGGATGTGCAAGAAAATATGACCACGTGACTCCTATCATAAGAGAACTAGAGTGGCTGACTGTGAAAGACAAATATTATTTAGAGAAGTGTACTACAGTGTATAAATCAATGAATGGACTATACCCAGACTGGTACCTGAACCTTCCCACAGTCAAAGATAATACAATCACCACAACAAGACAAGCAAATAACCTGTATATATAAAAAACTAAAACAGACACTGGTGTCAGGGCCACTACGGTGTGTGGGTCCAAGTTATGGAATGAGCTCCCTCACTATATTACCACTTTCGGAAGCCTACACAGTTTCAAATCTAGTCTTAGAAATCTACTGTTAAATGTGTTGAATTAGGTCTCCACATTTGTATTTATTTTTTACACTATCTAGCTAGATTTCACATTTTAACATTTCTCCAATATTCTAATTTTGTTTCTAGTCTTATTTTAGTTTTAGCTTTATTTTAGGTATTATTTTATAGTATTTTATAGTATTTCTCGTAGATTTTATCTCATCATTTTAGCATTATGGCCTTACGCTAAGTTCATGATGTAGCTACATTTGCTTTCTTATTTTACTTGTACTTGTATATGATCAAATGAATAACCATGTTTCATGGAATAAACAATATTATTATAATTATATTATTATTATTGTTTACTTTCCCTTCCCTTCTCTCTCTCTCTCTCTCTCTCTCTCTCTCTCTCTCTCTCTCTCTCTCTCTCTCTCTCTCTCTCTCTCATCTCGCTGCCGCACCATTCACGAACACCTAATGGCCACTAGCAGGCTCTCCCTATAGTCTCGGTGCCTCACAAATCTGGGGATGGTGGATCACGTCACCGCCTGCAGGAAGTAGAGGCACGAAGGTGGAGGAAGGAGTGGAGGATGACGGGACCGGGCAGGAGGAAAGGAGGGAGAAGAAAGCTCAGGAATGTTGGGAATGATAAGACTGCTGAGTAAAGGAGTGAAAAACGAGTAACTGAAAGAAAACAATACTGCTATGAAAACACTGCAGGAAGACGATTAAATGGCAGAAGAGGAGAAGGAGGAGGAGGAGGAGGAGGAGGAGGAAGAGGAGGAGGAGGAGGAGGAGAAGGAAGGAGTAGAAAATGGGATCAAAGCACTGCAGAAGGATGATAAAAGTTATTCTCTCGTGACTGTCTAACACACACACACACACACACACACACACACACACACACACACACACACACACACACACACACACACACACACATACACACAAGTGCATCAACAGCTACGGTGAGCCACAAGCGCAGTCAGCAGGTAGCGAGTGACAACACATCAAGAACTCACACCACGGCACGATCATCCCAACAGGAATGAGGGCGAGGCACGCACAGGAATGAAGCAATTACCGCCCACTGATGCGCTGCTCAGGGAAGGCAGGCGAGGAGCAGGGCTAGGGGAGGTGACCACGAGGGTGAGTACGAGGCAGTGAATGGCAATTTGAATATGTCAACAGGGAAGAAAAAAAAAATCTTTGGACTCTATTCGTCAAGGACATGAAGAGAATAATAAAGTCTTGTCTCTCTCCCTCGTGCAAACTCCTTGCCTCACTGACTCTGCTTTTACGACTTCCTGTGACCTGAGCTTAAATGAGTATCAGGACGTCTTGGAAAGTAAATTGCCCTGAAACCTTTTCAGACTCAACAACTTTGCTTTTCAGAAAGGGGCACTTGAGAAGACTCCTTTCACGCTCACTACACTTCTGTCCCTGTAAAGAGAAGCATTCAGTGCGTACTCTGATGACACAACAACAGGTGTGGGTAGATTTTTCCTTTTCTTTGTCAATTTGCATTCACTTCTTCCTTGTTTACTCTTGTTTCCTATATTTCTTTTTCCCTTGCTATACTTCTCTTCTTTCAGTCCTTTCTTTTCCTTTTTTTCTCTCTCCTTTTCTTTCCTTATATTCTCCTGCTTCCCTCCTTTCTTTCATAATTTCTTCATTATTTCCTTCTGTGTGGCCTTGAATACTTCCACCTCATTCACTCCAAAGTCACGCACGACACGGCCAATCCCTCACACAGCTGCTGTCTTAAACAAATCTATCAAGACCAGAAATCGCTCTTCACTATAGTAATAACATTCACAGCACGAAGTAACAAGATTAAATCTAAACACTTCCCCCTTCCATTCATCTCATCCTTCCTTCTTCATCTCTTCTCTCAGTGTCTCCTTCCTTCCCTCTTTCCCTCTTAATGTCTAGCTCGTGTTCTTTACTTAAATCATTTGCGTGGCTCCTTAAATGATCCAGGCCATTTCACCTGCCTGAGCCCAGACTTTCTTCTTGTCTTGGGAAATTAATTCACAGCCCGCGGCAAAGCTCGAACGAGACGCGGCACAGCAAGGTAAGATAGCGTAGGCGGCGCGTCGGTCTGCCTCAAACTGATTAACTCCAGCACCTGCAGCAGTTTGTCCTGAAGACCTGGTAGTGAGGAGGCTGGTAGGGTTCTCCCCAAGCCCCAGGTAGAAGAGGAAGCAGGCTGGGATCCCTTACTATTTAGCGTCTGAATGAGAAAAAAATTGTACTTCCTTCTTTCTCCTTCTCTTCCCCTTCCTGCTCCTCAACGGTGAGATATGAAAGAGTCTCCTGATTTCCATAGTTAAAACCGTGAGGCTAATCCAATTCCTTATTCCGTGACATGAGTAACACCAACAGCAATAAAAAAAATGAGAAAAAAACCTGATTCCTTCCCAATGTTCAGGACTGAGGAAGGAAGAGGCAGGGAAGATTCTATAGCTCTCCTCACTCCACAACTGGCATTGGCGTCGTGAACTTTGATTCTTTATTCAGTAGGGGATGACAATTAAAGAACTGGTTGATCTTCCTCCTCCTTCCTCTCTTTTCTTATTTCTCAGTGCTAAGAAAAGAAAAAAGATAAAAACAGCCCAAAACTGAATGCTGAAGTGAAGAGGTAAGAGGAAAAGTGACTCCCTCTTCAGCGTGAAACAGGAAACAGATGTCTCCATAATGCACTAGCAAGGGAAGACTAGTGAGCGTGCCACAACACAAGGAGGCGGCGAGGACATTTCACAACGGCGGGAAAAGACAACACCACGTGAGTAGATTGCGTTCCGTCTGTGGGATTTTGCATTGCCTTTTATACCTCTTTTGGCACCCTGCTATTCTCAACACCTACCTGCCGTATCCTCTCTCTCTCTCTCTCTCTCTCTCTCTCTCTCTCTCTCTCTCTCTCTCTCTCTCTCTCTCTTAATGATTACAAGAGAATAAATCGAATGAATATTTGAAGTTCATTATAGAAAGAAAGGGAGAAAATCACGTGGCAGTAAAAAAAGAAAAAAAAGAAGTGTATGTTGATTGGAAACTAAATGAAGCAAACATTTAAAAAGCAAAAGCTTCAATACGCGAATGAATTAGCTGATGAGCACACACACAGACACACACACACACACACACACACACACACACACACACACACACACACACACACACACACACACGCCTGTTACTTTTTTCTATGACCTACATTGCAACAACAAATAAAATCACGTCAGCCTATGGAGGAGGAGGAGGAGGAGGAGGAGGAGGAGGAGGAGGAGGAGGAGGAGGAGGAGGAGGAGAAAGAGGAGGAGGAGGAGGAGGAGGAGGAGGAGGAGGAGGAGGAGGAGGAGGAGGAGGAAGAGGAGGAGGAGGAGAAGGTATGGTATAGAGGAGGAGGAGGAGGAGAAAAAGGTTCCGTATCCAGGTACCAATCATCCCTCGTCACACATTCTTTGCAAGGACGTGAGGGGTAAGTGGGTAGTGCTAAACAGACGTGTCTACAGGAGTGCCTGGAGGCGTTGATGAGGGCAGGGAGAGGAAGAGAATGTGATGAGTAGAACGTAAGGACAGAACTATGGTGGATGAATGACAAGTAATCTGAATAGTTTTATGAAGTGAGTAGGAAATTACTGCCGGTATTCGCACAACTCTTTATTCTCTCCCCACCAGTAAAAAATTGACGAGCCAAGTTCTCAAGAAAGAAAGCCTTGTTCATGTGTCTCGAAACAACCATAAAACACATAAATCATCCTTAAAAACACGTGTATCTTCACCTAGACGTGTAACTTCACCTAAACACTTTCATGTTGTCTCACCACCAGGAAAAAGTTGTCTAGCCAAGTTCTCAAGAAAGAAACCTTGTTCATGTGTCTTGAAAGCACCATAAAACACACAAATCACCCGTGTAATTTCACCTAGATTAGTGCCTTTCGAATGTACCGGAGGTATGGCGTAGAGGTGTTACAGAATATGGCCTTATGTAATGCCCAAGAAACGGGAAAGGTTTGTAAGGAGCAATGCAGGGACTGTCCGAGAAGGAGGAAGGGTCGACGTTCGTAAAGCTTGGGGTTGTGTTCGTAAAGGAATTGTGTTAAGCGAGAGAAACTGTGAAGGGTTCTGGGAAGGGCACGAGAGACGGCACAAAGGAGAGAAAGGAAGCAAAGGAAATATAGTGTGTGTGTGTGTGTGTGTGTGTGTGTGTGTGTGTGTGTGTGTGTGTGTGTGTGTGTGTGTGTGTGTGTGTGTGTGTGTGTGTGTGTGTGTGTGTGTGTGTGTGTGTGTGTTGTAAGAAAGGATGAAGGTAAGAAGATATCAAAAAAAGAAGAAAGTAAGGAAGAAACGAAAGAAGGCAAGAAAAAAGGGAAGAAGGAAGGCAGGAAGAAAGTAAGGATGGGTGGATGGATGTAAAAGATATATGAAAGGCTAATGTGCTTGAGGAAGAGGAGGAGGAGGAGGAGGAGGAGGAGGAGGAGGAGGAGGAGGAGGAGGAGGAGGAGGAGGAGGAGGAAGAGGAGGAGGAAGAAGAAGAAGAGGAGGAGGAAGAAAAGGAGAGTGGACATAAGGAAGGAAGGAAGGAAAGAAGGAAGGAAGTAAAGGGGAACATGGTAACATATTGCGTCCGTGCGAGGAAGAGAGAGAGAGAATGTAAGTACTAGAGAGTGAGTTCTTGTGACAATAGTTTTTAGTTACAGTTTCTGGCGTTGGCTTTAAATTCTTATCAATTCTTCGCTCATGTTCCAAAAGTTGAACAAAATTGCTTCCATGTTGATTTAATTTTTCTATTTCTCGAGCTTGCATCCGAGAGAGAGAGAGAGAGAGAGAGAGAGAGAGAGAGAGAGAGAGAGAGAGAGAGAGAGAGAGAGAGAGAGAGAGAGAGAGAGAGAGAGAGAGAGAGAAAGCTAGTGGAGAAACAGATAATCTTATAAGACATGAAAACATTAGGCACACAAACGCGACTTTCACCACTTAATTAATGAAGTGGTATGTCATGAAAGCAAATTAAGAATAAATAAAGTAACGAAATATACAGTAAGAAGAGCTAACGAGAGAGAGAGGAGAGATAAGTTCGTAACAGACGCAGCGATGGAAGGAAGGATGCCTACTATTGCTGCTACATGAAGGGAAGGGAATAGTGCATTGCTGCTTCAGTCATAGCGTATAACTAGTCGACAACTTCCTACATGTATATAAGTGAGCGGCGTTTTCCTTTCAGACTTAACCTCTTCAGCACCGGAACATATTTTTACCATGAGTTTTGGATATGACTGGACAATTTTAGTTACATTACGAAGAATTTATGGAGATCAGAAGATGAACGGCAAGAGTCTTCTATTTGAAACCCTCACATAAGTTTCTGAAGCTGTATAGAATCACCCAATAGTAAGTAGAAGGAATATGAAAATGCGTCACAGTACTGAAGGGATTAAACTTTCTTATCTGTTGGGAATCTATCAGTGTTAAGGAGACTGTCAGCAGAAGTGAGGAATCCAGGTTGAGAGAATACGCAGAGCACAGTGGATTAAGAGCTACTGGTTATTTGAATGCCATCCTTGACTATAGCGATGGCACTCCAACGCTCCTGAGATGAGGTGAAGATGTTAGCAGTAACCATCGAGGCCCTGAAGGAGACTGCGGTGGCGTGGCGTGAAAAGGATCAAAGAAAGATTCCCTACCGGGCGAGGAGCAGACCAGTTGTGATCCTTTTTAAACAGATATAGCTCGAGATGAACGAGGAGGAGGAGGAGGAGGAGGAGGAGGAGGAGGAGGAGGAGGAGGAGGAGGAGGAGGAGGAGGAATACAAAAGAAAATCTAAGCAGCAGCAGACCCTGAAGTCTTTATTAGACTGTTTGGCTAACTATTACACTCTAAACTCTTACAGCGAGAGAGGATAACGCAGACGGAGGCTCCTCAACCCTACTCCCTCCTGACAAAGCTGGCTGGGAAGAGTAAATGGTACCATGTAGAATGAGAAAAAACAACATGGAATTTCAGAGGAAGAGGAGAAGGAAGATGAAGGGAAGGAAGAGGAGGGGGAGGAAAAAGAGGAGTAGGAGGGGCGACGAGCATGAAAAGAGAAAGAGCAAGAGGAGGAGGAGGAGGATGTTGCGAGAAGCGGCGATGGAAATAGGTAGATACTGGACAGGAGAGAACAGGTGAAGAAATCCAGACAGAGACAAGCAGAGTGAAACAAGTGACGAACAAAGGAAATAAAGGGATTGCAGTGCGTGGCGGGAACGGTGGCGTGCAATGAAGTTTTAAAACACACACTAGGATACGAATTGTCTCTATTTTAGCCTCAGTGAAGCTTCATTTTGGCGCCACTTCATCTCAGGTTCTCGCGTTCTCACTCCAGGAAAGAGCGGGAAAAAAAATGTGAAATTTAATCCGGTTTTAGAAAAGTTTCTCCATTTTTCATTAAGGTTTTGTTCCAAGAGAGAGAGAGAGAGAGAGAGAGAGAGAGAGAGAGAGAGAGAGAGAGAGAGAGAGAGAGAGAGAGAGAGTGTGTGTGTGTGTGTGTGTGTGTGTGTGTGTGTGTGTGTGTGTGTGTGTGTGTGTGTGTGTGTGTGTGTGTGTGTGTGTGTGTGTGTGTGTGTGTGTGTGTGTGTGTGTGTGTGTGTGTGTGTGTGTGTGTGTGTGTGTGTGTGTGTGTGTGCGTATGTTGTTAGTATTGGCGTCCCCGTGCAGACACACATGCCTCTCCCCTTTGGTCGTAAAACATGACATATTCACCTCACAGCAAACAGAGAAGCGAGAGAGGACGGCACTGCACGATAGAACACCAAGCTTTACACATACCAGCAGAGAGTGGACAGCTAAGCATGCCTGTGGACAGTGGGTGTACTGAGGACAATGCAATGAGTTTGTGGAGTGGAGTGCTGAAGAATATAGAATCAAAACCCGCTACTCATGTTATCACTAGGAAGTTCTGACATGGTCTAGTGTGCGGCGAAAAATGTCACACAGATGAATGTGAGAGAAAGTCTATGGATGCAAGAATGACGCTGTAGAAGGAACTATGAAGGCATGAGGAAGGGAATGGAGAGAAATAACATAAGAGAGTAAATGGAAAAATAAAATAATGGTAGTTAGGGAAGGTGAGAGCAGTGTAACAAATGGTGAGGTTTGAGCAGAGGACAAAATACGATGGGGGGAAAAAGCAAAACAAAACACAATTTTTCGAGACAGCAAAGACAGCGTGTGTGAGAATGAGGGACTATATGGCAGATGTGAAAAAAGTATGTGTGTGTGTGTGTGTGTGTGTGTGTGTGTGTGTGTGTGTGTGTGTGTGTGTGTGTGTGTGTGTGTGTGTGTGTGTGTGTGTGTGTGTGTGTGTGTGTGTGTGTGTGTGTGTAGGGAGGTGGGTGATGTGGGTATGTGTGTGCAAAGGGCAGTGTGTTATGACCATTTGCGTCTCTCTCCAGCGCCTCTATAATATTTCACCAAACGAAGGCAGAATTAGTTATTCAACAGTGAAGAGACAAACTTGTACAATACACTGGAGGCGCTGTTAGACCACTAACTGTTCCTATGAGAGCTGCAAGGTGTCACGCATATGTCCCTCCTCTCCCCCCTCCACTCTCTCTCTCTCTCTCTCTCTCTCTCTCTCTCTCTCTCTCTCTCTCTCTCTCTCTCTCTCTCTCTCTCTCTCTCCTACCTATGTCTTTACTTCCATGTCTCCCTCCCTTCCTCTCTCTCTCATCCTTCACCACCCTTCGCTGTTTTCACTCACCACTCAATCCATTACTCTCCTCCCCTCCGTGGCACTTTTCATCTCAAGTTCACCCTCCCTCACCCAGTTCACCCTCCTCTCCCTGCTGCTACACCTCTGCCACACATTGCTACACGCCCATCACCTCTCCTCCCCCTTCCCTTTCCTCACCATCGTGTTCCCTGTTCGGCAGCCCAAGACAATCATCCATCCTCCCGGTGTTATATTTCGCAACCATGACATCCTGCACACTTATTGAAAGCGTGTTCTGCTCTGATCACTCACTCACACACACACACACACACACACACACACACACACACAGCCGGGCGATTGAGTTATTTTATTCAATACAAAAAGTTAAGAGCTCGAGAGGCAATATTGTGACTTGCCATTGTAGTGTCTTTGTGCGATGTGTGGCCGTGAAGACATTTGCAAGTACTGGCTCACACTTTCACAGGTGTGGATATTATCATTCTTCAGGAAAGAAAGTCAAAGACACACGTTAAGATGCAGTTACCGACGAGTGCCTCTCTGTACACTATAATGGCCTTAAATACATGAATAAATGCACTGGTTTAAAACTAGAATATCACCAACTAAGAATAAGTTCTAGAATAAAAACACTCTGCAGCAGCAACAACAATAAAACAGCAGGCTGACTCGCTCATCCCATAAAAAAAAGAAAAAAAGTGACAACTAAAAAGTTTTAATGCACAGTAAATATTGCAATTCCACAAGAAATCAAATTTTTCTTTGCAAGGCAGAGATATGGTGCAGCTTATGTCTTAGATTCTATCAGACGCAGCGAATATGTGTGATTGTGTTTATAAAAGTGTTTACTGATGGGAAAAGAATCAATTAAGAAGCTTCCAAGGTGCATCAGGACAAGCATATACGAACACCTATTATACACTTGGTATGAGAGAATAACACGTTTAAAGCTAAAATGTTTCGTCTTTTCACAATGCTGAAGTGTAAGCATTTCATACAATTCACCTCATACATTATCACAGACTTTGGAGAGACACGAACACTGTCAATACTTCTACCACCATCACCTCTTACTCTCACCACTCCACTACTGCTTCTACTTTTGCTATTATTATTATTACTACTACTACTACTACTACTACTACTACTACTGCTACTACTATTCCTGCTACTACTTGTACAGTAAGAACTTTCATTAATGCAACTACTACCACTACAACTACGTATTTTCTTCAGGAGGTCAAACTTCTCCATTAATAATACTTTTCTCCTTACACGAAGAGACGCATAACAATAAAGCTAAAGTAAAAAAGAAGCTAATTTTTCCGCCAAGAAGAAGAAGGACGCTCCCTCACCCCGCACATCAGGAGCCTTAAAACACTGGCGGAGCGGCTCAGGCCACCAGGAGATTTTGCCTTGCTGTACAAAACTCTAGTCTAGTGTGTCCTCTCGACAAGCTTTCAATTTTACCCTGCGCGACTTTTATCAGAGAGAGAGAGAGAGAGAGAGAGAGAGAGAGAGAGAGAGAGAGAGAGAGAGAGAGAGAGAGAGAGAGAGAGAGAGAGAGAGAGAGAGAGAGAGAGAGAGAGAGAGAGAGAGAGAGAGAGAGAGAGAGAGAGAGAGAGAGAGAGAGAGAGAGTCTTCCTCCTTCACTTATGAGCCCGCCATGTGACATAGTAGTTTCTTTCATAATGTCATTTACAACATACATGGAAATTGAATGCAAACAACACTTCACAACAACACTGAGGTCATATGGTGCCGGCTAAGATTACAAGAAAGAGCAGCCTCTTCCACCTACAAACTAGCTTGACTCACAACAGGACAACATTCGCCAACAGTGCATCACCAAACACTCGCTGCTCAGGCATGGGGTGTGACTTAATCAACCATACCCTGAAGCACTTCTTACAACATTCAAAAAGCTTTTGATACTTAGATCTTTAAGTTTTTTTCGGTTGTTTTCGTAGTTTCGAGACAGACTGACAAGATTTCTACACTATTAAAAAGAGAAATAGTCATGTAAACTTAGGTAATCAATTTTGTGTCGTGTAGAAAGAGCAAAAGTGTTTCTGAATTCAGGCTTAAGTAAGAATGTAGAGGCTTTCTGATAACTCCTCTTCCTCTCTCTCTCTCTCTCTCTCTCTCTCTGTAACACTGCTTTTCCAGGCTTCTTTCTCCCTCAGTACACACCTGCTCTCTTCCTGAGCCACACCTACACAGCGGGTGGCGGCTCCCTCACGCATCGTTGCCGGGATCACCAAGATTAGGAAGCAGCGGTTATTGCACCAGAGAGCAGACGCGAAGGAGAGAGTAAGGCGGCGAGTAATGGAGAGCCGGCTTGGTATTAAGAAAGGGTGGAAGGGAAGGAGGAGGAGGGCATAAAGGAAGCGAGGGAGAACTTCATGGTGATGGTGAAGGAATAAGGAAGAAGAGATGAAAAGAAGGAAAAGAGGATGATAGCGAAGCAACGTAAGATGGAAAATTGAGACGAAGAGGAAGATGGAAAGAAAAATGGAGGAAAGCAGAGAATGACGAAAGAAAGAGATAACATAAGTTGATGAAAAACGGGTGAAAGAGAAGTCAGGAGAGGAAAAAAAATTAAATAAAGCATGTGGAGGGAAAGGAAATGAAAAACAATGGAGGGAGAGAACAAGAGAGGAAGGAAGGATGTAAAGAAGGTATAGAATAAATAATAAAGAAAACAGTAAAGCTTAAGGAGAGAAGAAGAGAGAGAAAGAGAGAAGAGGAAGGAGAAAAAAACCCCGAATATTGAGATAAGATGGTGTTATGTCTGGTGAGGCTGAAAAAAGACTAAAGATACAGAGAGAGAGAGAGAGAGAGAGAGAGAGAGAGAGAGAGAGAGAGAGAGAGAGAGAGAGAGAGAGAGAGAGAAGTTTGATGTTGATGGTGCGGTTAAGAAGCGTCTCGCACAGCTCAGAGGTTGGTGCGGCATTACCGCCACTGATCCTAATCATTTACCGCGTGGAACTGGATCTTCCTTCTCATTTCAGCTTCATTGCTTTCGCCTACGCACTTATTTCCGTATTTTCTAGCGTTCCTGTCCCTTGCATCAGCGCGGCCCTCTTTAAAATTTCACTTGCTTTTCTTTATATCTCTTCTCCATTTCTTATCTTCCAGTCTACATGAGCTTTTCTAAGACAAAGCTGGCCAGAGCCGCTTTGGTGCTGCTCGTCCTCCGTCAGCTGCTGATATTCCTTCACTGCTCTGTCTTCCCACTCATGTGTTTTAGTTTGTCTACTCCTAAGTGGCTCTTGGGTCTCGGTTTGAATGGTGTTCCAGGGAATGCGTGGTTGTCAGGTCTTGAGGAACACCGTGAGCTCTCTTTGTAATAAGTGCGTTGATCAATAGATAACAAGTATTATTCACATTACATTGAATACGTAATCAATAAGCTACAATATGTTTTAAATCCAGGAGCCATTTTAAAGTAGACAGACTATAGTGATGTGTGAGTGTGACTGTGGAGGCACAATTAGCCATTGGTGTGGATGTGGCGTGTGTGAGCAGTAGCTGTGGCTGTGGATGTAAGCGTGTGTGTGAGAGGCTGCGTCGCCTTTTTCCATCAATCTATAAACGCTAGGAGGGAGATACCTTATGCTAATGTTAATGATAATGAGGCTGGTGATGGTGACATTCCATTAATCACTATTAGCATCACTACTTTATTACACTTTGGGCCTATCATCAATACATTTATTACTAAAAGCCTTGCCTTTTCTCCCTTAACAGCTGATGCCAGAACCACGCGTCCTACACTTCAGGTATCCCTCAGTCCTCTCTTTCCTTTGAAGCCTGGATGCCTCCCACTCCTTCTATCTCTGCATGTCCTAATCATTTCTTTCTCCCTCCTTCCCTTCCCTCTTCTCTGTTCCTCTGACTTCCTTAACAATACTGATTTGATCATTTTCTTTCCTCCTCGCACATGTGTTCTTCTCCCTACCTCTTTCCAGTTAGCCTAGAGGGCCCCTTCCCGCACCAACCTGGCCCTCTCCACACCACACCTTCCTGCCACTCACCCTGAAATAAAGGAAATTAATTTAGTTAGGTGGTGCTAAACTACACACACACACACACACACACACACACACACACACACACACACACACACACACACACACACACACACACACACACCGCGTAGTGTAGTGGTTAGCACGCTCGACTCACAATCGAGAGGGCCGGGTTCGAGTCCCGGCGCGGCGAGACAAATGGGCAAGCCTCTTAATGTGTAGCCCCTGTTCACCTAGCAGTAAATAGGTACGGGATGCAACTCGAGGGGTTGTGGCCTCGCTTTCCCGGTGGGTGGAGTGTGTTGTGGTCTCAGTCCTACCCAAAGATCGGTCTATGAGCTCTGAGCTCGCTCCGTAATGGGGAAGACTGGCTGCGTGACCAGCAGACGACCGTGGTGAAAAAAAAAATGAATTACACACACACACACACACACACACACACACACACACACACACACACACACACACACACACACACACACATACACACATACTTTTACGTGAGACAAGTAAGGAGAAAAGAAAAAGAGTATAGAAGTTTGAAGTGGTTAAGATTTGCTGGTGTAATACAATTGGGTTGCGTTTATGTGCATAAAGAAGAGGGAAATATGAGAGAGAGAGAGAGAGAGAGAGAGAGAGAGAGAGAGAGAGAGAGAGAGAGAGAGAGAGAGAGAGAGAGAGAGAGAGAGAGAGAGAGAGAGAGAGAGAGAGAGAGAGAGAGAGAGAGAGAGAGAGAGAGAGATTGGGGGGGTGGTGGCTTGTAGTGACGGCAGAAGGAAGCTGTCTTTAGCTTCCCTGGGGCAGAAAGTGGACTTGATCCTCACGTGAAAGAGGAGTACTCCAACACACACACACACACACACACACACACACACACACACACACACACACACACACACACACACACACACACACACACACACCGACACCCATACCTCCCCCTCCCCAGACACACACACATACACACACGCAAACACCCACCTACACACACACACACACACACACACACACACACACACACACACACACACACACACACACACACACACTCTTCGAACCACGATTAATTTAGTAATCTAGTATTTGATGCCTCAGTACTTCAACACAAATATAATTGAAAGAGTAGCATTTTATCATTACGAATTTACAAAAGCATTAACATTAGTTGAAAGATTAATTCAATAATGGTATAGCCTCCATGATCGTATGTGTGTGTGTGTGTGTGTGTGTGTGTGTGTGTGTGTGTGTGTGTATAAGTCAATCCCCCTCCCCCCAGACGCCAGACACACCAGTACACTCAGGCAACAAGGCAACAAGCCAACAAGCGCCCAACGACCCCTGATTAACTTCCCTAAACATCTTTTTAGTGGCAACTGTTCCGGTGAGGCAAAAAGTCCCAGCCACCACCACTGCGCCGTTAGAAGACAATGTTGCCAGAGCTAAGGATCAGGTGTGGCAGCAGGTGTGTTGGTAGTGGTAGTGGTGGTGATGGTGGTGGTGGTGAAGCTAATGGTCCCCCCCAGACAGTCCTCCAAGCAAAGGCAACACGTGCAGGCTAGCTAAGTGTTCCTGGCAGTGAAAACAGGCAGCGAACGCGTGGCTCAAGTGGGAACCTTACCCGGAGCTTCCTTCTTCCCCAGACACATAATGATGAACAAACAGACAGCGGCAGAGAACGCCATGAGAAAATAAAGACTGGGAGGAATAAAGAAAGGATGAAAAAACACTCACTCACAAACATACTCACTCACTCCCTTACTCACTGACTGTAACACACACACACACACACACACACACACACACACACACACACACACACACACACACACACACAGCGTAGTGTAGTGGTTAGCACGCTCGACTCACAATCGAGAGGGCCGGGTTCGAGTCCCGTAAGCGGCGAAGCAAATGGCCCCTGTTCATCTAGCAGTAAATATGTAAGGGATGTAACTCTAGGGGTTGTGGCCTCGCTTTCCCGGTGTGTGGAGTGTGTTGTGGTCCTACCTGAAAATCGGTCTATGAGCTCTGAGCTCGCTCCGTAATGGAGAAGACTGGCTGGGTGACCATCAGACGACCGTGGTGAACTACACACACATTCTCTCTCTCTCTCTCTCTCTCTCTCTCTCTCTCTCTCTCTCTCTCTCTCTCTCTCTCTCTCTCTGTGTGTGTGTGTGTGTGTGTGTGTGTGTGTGTGTGTGTGTGTGTGTGTGTGTGTGTGTGTGTGTGTGTGTGTCTTTGTATGTAGTGTCTCAGAGATGAAGCAGGAAGTCAGAAGCAAAACAAACACACCACAGCGGGGAACGAGAGCGAGCAGGCTGTTACGTTCAGGTCTGTCCACAACACGTAGAAGAAACAGAAGGGGAAGCACAACTCTCGCCATGTGGAGGGAGAGGACAGACATACAGGCACAAAGGACAGGATGGAACAGATCTGAGAAACAAAACTGAATGAAAACCGCCTTATTCTCTTTCCTATCCCTTCGTTTCTCGCTACCTTCCCTCGTCCTCCTCCTTCTCCTCTTCCTCCCACTCTCCCTCCCAACGGCCTGTTTGCCTTTCATCCTCCTCCCGTCCCTCTCCCTTTCGCCTATCATCAGCAACAGGTTGACCTACTGATGTTAAACAAAGATCTACCAACAAATCAAAGTGTGTGTGTGTGTGTGTGTGTGTGTGTGTGTGTGTGTGTGTGTGTGTGTGTGTGTGTGTGTGTGTGTGTGTGTGTGTGTGTGTGTGAATTGCGGGTGTATGTGAACAGGCAGACAGACAGACAGTTAGCCACCCATTAGGACACAAACTTCAAACGGTTCAATTATATCCGGTTGATTCTTTGATGTGCGACAAAAGAAACTTATCACTTATCTGTCATACACACGCGCGCACTCAAACACACACACACACACACACACACACACACACACACCTCAGGGTCCTGTCCATGCCTCGTCGCCTCCCTTCAATTAACAGAGCCACCTTCCATCCGACACTTTCTCTTAAATCAATTTTCCGGAGCTGCCTTCCATCCAATACTCTCTTCAGTACCATTTTCCGCAAGCTTTTCTAGGAAGACCAACAATCAAGAGAGTGTATATTGGGCTTCCTCACTCGGGGCAACGGTTTCCTAGCGGGTGGGCTTTGAGATAGGAGGTACCCCCAAAAAGTATCTCTTTAGCCCATAAATTCCCGTGAAAACCCCACATGGTAAAAAAAAAAAAAAAAAAAGAAAAACAAGAAATGAAAAAAGGAAGCCAAGTGTTTCTTCTATTCCCAGATGTAGCCAAGATTTCTCAAGCCGCGATCATTATTAATGCTTCGCTTCATACGTCCATTCTGGAGCCAAAGAGAAATTAATAGCAATAACAACTAAAAGATGTCACCAATCAGAGCATTTTCAATATATTGGAGGTACGGCGAAGAAGTGTTTTAAGATGTCTTGAGTGTAAGTAATGACACGCCAGGCAGGAGGTGACGCTACATTCACTCTTCACGTCGCGGGAGCGCCAAGGCAGCGATGGGTCGACACTAGCCGTACTAGTACGCTCATCTGTATACGTCTTCTAGGTTGCCAAAAGCGTGTGAGTATGAAGCGCTCGACACAAACATAGCTACAGTATAGAGGTTTTAGGAGGAAGGACAGACCTGGTGAGATCATCCTTTCTCTCTGTCTCGCCATCTGCTCACACGATACCAAGTCAAGTCCTTGTTTTCGTTTTGAAATAAAAGGTTTAAAGCCGCTGCGCCTTGTCATCTCATCCGTGGGGACTTTTTTGCTCTGTGTGTGTGTGTGTGTGTGTGTGTGTGTGTGTGTGTGTGTGTGTGTGTGTGTGTGTGTGTGTGTGTGTGTGTGTGTTTCCAGATTAACGTGAAAGTGACATTCTCTTCTCTCTAATCTTCACAAGAAAACTCCCACAGATCACGAAGCTCTGATTGTTGCTGTGCTCTCAAGGGATCCGCGGAAGAGTCCCGGACGAGAAGTGGAAGTAAAGAAATGATTAAAGAGAATCCAATACCTTCTCTTCCTACCCCACCCAACTCACACAAAGAAAAAATCCAATAGCACAAAACAAAGAGCTGACATGAAAGAGGGAGCGAGGTGTGGCCTTCCTCCTCCTCCTCCTCCTCCTCCTCCTCCTCTTCTATAGTTACCACTCAGAACACCCGTGCCCTACTCCCTTGTCTATTCCTATTATTTATTTTCCTTCCAATCTCAGCCTATGTGAACACAGTGAGGCGTGCATCACTGAACCACTAGTGTCTATTCACAGGAGACAACAGTAATAACACACAAACCACTTCGGCAAAGTCACAACGAGCAGGCACAAATAATCTTAACACGCCATTAAAACACAGCTAAGACACTGCACCGTTTCCCCGACACCTCTGAGTTTGGTGGGTGGATGTCCTCGGGGAGTATCTATATACCTCCTAACGCAGAGCTCCTTCTCTTTCACCAGGGTTGCTGACTTAAGGAATGATCTCCGAATCGAACTATCCAGACATTTCTCTCCTGTCTGCTACGTCTCTGGTTATTCCACTTGTTACTGCTATTGTTTGTATTTTGGTAGGAGAATCAAGTAAAGATTTGAATACCATATCAATGTTTGTTCAGTAATTATTTCGTCATTTCAGAGAGAGAGAGAGAGAGAGAGAGAGAGAGAGAGAGAGAGAGAGAGAGAGAGAGAGAGAGAGAGAGAGAGAGAGAGAGAGAGAGAGAGAGAGAGAGAGAGAGAGAGAGAGAGAGAGAGAGAGAGAGAGAGAGAGAGAGAGAGAGAGAGAGAGAGAGAGAGAGAGAGAGAGAGAGAAGCAATATATCTTTAGGTGAAGCGAGATGGAAATTTATTACAGGAAAACTATTAATCAAATTAAAACTCCATTTTCATCGAAGGTACTGACGCTAGAGGAGGAGGAGGAGGAGGAGGAGGAGGAGGAGGAGGAGGAGGAGGAGGAGGAGGAGGAGGAGGAGGAGAAGAGCAAGTTAACAATGATGAGCATGACAAACAAAGATAGACGTGAGAGTTTCCAGGAAGGCAGATACACAGAATAGAAAATAACAAGGGATGAAATAAAAAAAAAACAATATTGCACGAGAAAAATAACCTGAATACGTCGTTAAAGAATTCCATTTACCAAACCAGCCAAGCTAATCGTGACAGAGCAAGCACCACTACAACCACCACCACCGCCAACACCACCACTGCTACAACCACCACCACCTCCACCGTTGCCTCAAATTAAGAAAGTGAAAGAAAGGAATCGAGAAGCATCTTTTTGTATGGGTTCAAGTATTCGCTGCTTTGGTCACGAAGTAATGGTTCTTGGAAGGAAGCAGCGAGATGAATGTACGAAAACAACACTGAAAGAAGGAGGAGGAGGAGGAGGAGGAGGAGGAGGAGGAGGAGGAGGAGGAGGAGGAGGAGGAGGAGGAGGAGGAGGAGGAGAGAGGAGGAGGAGGAGGAGGAAGACGACGACGAGGAGGAGGAGGAGGAGGAAGACGACGACGAGGAGGAGGAGGAGGAGGAGGAGGAGGACGCTAAGGAGGAGAAGGAGAAGGAAGACCAGGAGGAAAAGGAGAAGTAAGACGACGAGGAGGAGGAGGACGATGCCGAGCCGGAGGAGAAGGAGGAGAAGGAGGAGGAGGACGCCGAGCAGAAGAAGGAAGAAGAGAAGGAAAAGGAGAACTACATATACATAGAAACACATAGGAAAGACGAGTGACAGGAGGCCTCGCGATCTATGACGAGGTCTAACGTTCACTAAACAACACTTAGAATAGATACCTGTCTTTCTAGGACAAAACAGGTGAACCTCCCCCACCACACCACTCTTTCCGACGTTACCCAACAAGAAAAACAAAATACACCCCGATTGCTGAGAGGTAGAATCAGGAAAGTTTATAAAGAAAAGATGGAAAGAAAAGAGATCTAATGTAACTTCTGCTACCCATGAAAAAATAAGATAAATAATAAAAAAAACACATCTTAAACTATTTTCTATATAATTCTAATCCAATTTACTTTTGAAAGTGGCCATTGTGTTAACCTGGACGACAGACAGGAGGAGGAGGAGGAGGAAGAGGAGAATGAATGAAAAATAGGGAGCTCTACTGTCACGATGAGAGACACGCTTTTACACAAACACTGGAACTGAGTCTGGCACAATTTACATGCGCCACTGTAGCACCTTTCGCTTCACTCTGCCCTTCCCTTCCTTTCTTTTCCTTCCTTTCCTCCATTTTCTCTGCGCCACTCCCACAAATTTACGCCCTTCGTTCCCAGGATACCCTCAATTTATGCTTCCTTTTCGTGTGTGTGTGTGTGTGTGTGTGTGTGTGTGTGTGTGTGTGTGTGTGTGTGTGTGTGTGTGTGTGTGTGTGTGTGTGTGTGTGTGTGTGTGTGTGTGTGTGTGTGTGTGTGTGTGTGTGTGTGTGTAACTCGAGGTAAATTGCATCCCCGCACATTTTTCCGTTCTCTCTATATACAAAACACACACAGGAACGATATCCACTTTTTATTTCATCTATTTATTTACACTGTTATCATTACTTTTCCTCCCGAGACCTGATCGAGAGCTGCTTTTCTCCTCACAAGACGTCCCATTATTATTAACACTATACAATCTTTACGCGTGTCAGCCAGCACCTTCATTCAATCCGCCTCTTCTTCTCTACTTTTGTCTTCTGTCTGTGGGATTTTACTTCGTTCATATACTTTTCTTCTTGTGTTCATTCCTCTGAAGCGAAAACTCAGCTAATTGGTGTTAAGGATTTTTTAAAAACTGAGGAAAATATAAATACACTCAAAAATTGACACACAGACAGGGTTGGCTGTTAGAATATAGAGAAGTAGAGAATCACAGGCACAGACATACATACGTAAATGGAAAGATGAACAAGTGTGCTAAAAGGTAGACTGGCATAAACGAAAATGAATGTAACTAAATCGATTGTTGTTAACCTTGCTCCAAAAAGACAAATGATTAGCACTGCTGCTACTACTACTACTACTACTACTACTACTACTACTACTACTACTACTACTACTACTACTACTACTCACTACACTACTACTACTGCTACTACTACTGCTAACCACTACTACTGCTACTTTACTACTACTACTACTACTACTACTACTACTACTACTACTACTACTACTACTACTACTACTACTACTACTACTACTACACCTACTACTACTACTACTACTACTACCACTACCACCTCTACTACTACTACTACCACCACCACTACCACCTCTACTACTACTACTACCATATCTACTACTACTACCACTGCTACCACAACTACTACTACTACTACTACTACTAACAAAAACTGGGGTAGGAGATACGATAACAGGATCCATTTGTGATATCTGACAGATTTAAGATCGATGACGAGTCTTGAGGGAGAGAGGAACCCCAGGGAGTAAAGGGAAGACGCCAGGAAAGGGAGAGAAGGTAGGTAGAGAAGATGGTAGGGATATAAAGGTGAATGGATTCAAGAAGGGCAGAGAAAGAGGAGGGAGGAGAAGTGGAAGACGAAAGGAGAAAAGTAAAGGATGGTGAGAGGATATGTGATGAACAAGGAAGATGAGAGAAAGGGAAGAGAAGGGAGAGAAGGAAGGAGGAAGTAAAAGAAGATGAAGGGGTGCATGGAGGGCAAGTGGTGGTTACTGGTACAAGGGAAGGCAAGGGTGGTGAGGACAGTGCTTAGTGGAAGAGGAACGCAGTGACAAAAATGTGAAAGGGGAATGAAAGAGGAAACAGGAGGAAGAGAAGTGAGAAGACCCGCGAGAAAAGATATGAAGCAAATAAAAAGAAGAACGGTGCAAGGGTCAGAGAGAGGGAACGTGGAAAAAAAAGAAAAATTGCAAGAAAAGGAAATAAGAAAAAAGATGCAAGGAGATAAAAAAAAAAAAAGTAAAGTTAAGGTTTGGAAAGATTTAGTTCGATACCGGCTAGTGGTGAGTGTGTCCTAGGTTTCACAGATTTGTAATGGCATTTCAGTGTTTAGAAGTCAACATTAATAGGTAACTTACGTCAAATGATGATGATAATAATGATGAGGAGGAGGAGGAGAAGGAAGAGGAGGAAGAACAAACGGATTAATGAATATACTCTCACTTTACCAGTTTCTCTCCAACAATATATATATATATATATATATATATATATATATATATATATATATATATATATATATATATATATATATATATATATAAAGAGAGAGAGAGAGAGAACGAAACGCTGAGCGCGATGCTACTCGCCCCCCATCACGTATGGCCTAAAAGTGATAAATTGGGTTGCGCCGCCCGGGAATCGAACCCGGGTCGCAAGAATGGGAATCTTGCATGATACCACTACACCAGCGGCGCGCTACGTGTCTTGTAGTGGCATGAGTCAAGCTGTTGCCTGTCCCATCACAGCCACCCTTCTAAGCTTTTATGCTGACCTGAGCACCCTCACCAAGGCTTCTCTGCGTCACTCTAAACACACGCCACCTTCCTTCCCACCCTCGCCCACTCCTCGCTTCCCTCTCCTTTTGTCACTTCGTCCAGGTGAGACCTGTGAAAGAGCCGGCAGGTGTGAAGGAGGAGGCTTAATGAAGGGCAGGTGAGGAGGGAAGGAGGGCGTGGGCGAGGAGAAAAGGTGAGGGTAGAACGGTGATCAATGACTCTTGTCCGCCTTTGTGAGGGTGAGAATAAAAATATCGGACCGCATTTGTGAGGCGAAAAGGAGAGGAATGGCCGCCAGTCCCAAACATGAGCCATAAGATGAAGGAGACGATAAAAACTTAATTTCGAGAATGACAATGACCAAAACAACCCCAGTAGTAGTAGTAGTAGTAGTAGTAGTAGTAGTAGTAGTAGTAGTAGTAGTAGTAGTAGTAGTAGTAGTAGTAGTAGTAATCGTAGTAGTAGTAATAGTAGTAGTAATAGTCATAGTAGTAGTAATAGTCGTCGTCGTCGTCGTCGTCGTCGTAGTAGTAGTAGTAGTAGTACTAGTAGTAGTAGTAGTAGTAGTAGTAGTAGTAGTAGTAGCAATAGTCGTCGTCGTCGTCGTCGTCGTCGTCGTCGTCGTAGTAGTAGTAGTAGTAGTAGTAGTAGTAGTAGTAGTAGTAGTAGTAGTAGTAGTAGTAGTAGTAGTAGTGGTGGTGGTGGTGGTGGTGATGGCAGAAGCAGCAGTATCAGTAATGGAGTAGCAGATAATGTAATATGTGAGATTGATCGAGTGATGACTGATAGTTTTGATAATGGTCATGACAGTGAAAGATTGAAGTTGTAAGAGGCTCTCGTGTGTGTGTGTGTGTGTGTGTGTGTGTGTGTGTGTGTGTGTGTGTGTGTGTGTGTGTGTGTGTGTGTGTGTGTGTGTGTGTGTGTGTGTACATTCCTAAAATTTTGATTCCATATGATTTATTTAACAAATCTATCTAAGTGATTTAGCAATGGACTTGTACTATCAATACTAATTTAATTCATACGAGGTAAATATCATAAGAACAAGTGAAACTACATATACACAAATATTCATCATTATTATTGAATGCCATTGATATAAAAAAAACTTAAATCAAATGTTCCTGCCCCTGACATGACAAACAGGCGAGGTTTGACACACACACAAAAAAACAAAAAATAGATAAATGAATGAAAAAATAAAATAAAACAAAATAAATGAATATACTAAAAAAAAAACGAGAATAAAACCACTTAAAGGAGAGATGAGGCACCGAGCTTTTGTGAGAGGAAACAGCAGAGAGGGAAAGGAGCTGGAGGAATAACATTAAGGAAAAGGGAGGATATGAGAGGGTGTGGCCAGTGAGGGAAAGAGAGAAAGAAGACAGTACAGAGGGAGAGAAGCGGAAGATAAGAGCTACGAAGGAAGAAGCAGAAGTGGGAGAGAAGAGACTGTGAGAGCTCTACGAAGCCAGTGTAAAAAAAAAAAAAAAAGTCGGTTGCGAGAGAGAGAGAGAGAGAGAGAGAGAGAGAGAGAGAGAGAGAGAGAGAGAGAGAGAGAGAGAGAGAGAGAGAGAGAGAGAGAGAGAGAGAGAGAGAGAGAGAGAGAGAGAGGAGTTAACAGCTTTTATTTATCAAGCACCAGCAAATAGGTATGTTAACCCCTTCAGTACCAGGACGCGTATCCATATTCTTTCTGCTTACTATTTGGTGATTTTATACAGCTTCAAAAACTCATGTGGGGATTAATATAGTGAAGACTGTGCCCATCAGACTTCGAACCTCCATAGACCCTTCCTACTGTAGATAAAATGGTCTAATCGTACACAAATCTCAAGGTAAAAATGTGTCCCAGTACTGATGGGGTTAATGAATATCTGTATCTTTGTAAGTGAAAACAGAAAGAAAGATGAAAGAAAAGAATATGGTAAAATGAAGCAGATTTTTGATGATTGGTTTTAATACTTTGTGTGCTATTGCGACTACTTAACCCCTTCAATACTGAGACGCAATTTTTACTTTGATTTTGAGGTGTGATTAGGTTATTTTATTGACATTAGGAAGGGCCTATGTAGGTCAGGTCAGAAGATTAATGGCCACAGTCTTCACTATTTTCATACCAACATAAGTTTCTGAAAATATGTAAAATCACCAAACAATGAGCAGAATGTATATGAAAACGCGTCATGGTATTAAGGGGATTAATATTCCAACCATTACCACCACCACTACTACTACCGTTACATAATAATGAAAATAATACAGAAATAAGAAAAACAATAAGAACAAAGACACAATAATAAACAACAATGATCAATGATATACGACAAAGACGAGCAATAATGGAAAAAGAAATCAAAAGAGATGAAAAAAAAAAACACGCAATAAAATCGTGGCGCGAGGAAGAGAAAGATTGGAGGAGGCAGTGAGCGCGTCTCGGTGTGAGGGAGTGGAGGTTATTTGCTCACTGCCAAACTTAATTACCACCTCACTATAAAAAAAAAGCAATTCACGGTTAAACAAATGAGAGAGAGAGAGAGAGAGAGAGAGAGAGAGAGAGAGAGAGAGAGAGAGAGAGAGAGAGAGAGAGAGAGAGATGCGTAATGTCAATTCTCCTTTTTCCACTTGTATTTTGTAATCTGGGATTCTTGTTATCTGAAAAACTTACCTCTCTCTCTCTCTCTCTCTCTCTCTCTCTCTCTCTCTCTCTCTCTCTCTCTCTCTATCTATCTATCTATCTATCTATCTATCTATCTCTCTCTCTCTCTCTCTGAAGGCAAGCGGCGGCTCAGGAAAGCAACTTAGTCGTCTGAGGTTTGAGACGTGGGAAGTATTGGAGTTTGTGTGGAATGTGATAAACGTGGCTGGCATAGAAACACGACTGCCATGCGAGGAAGCAAAGCACAGCAGCGGAAAGAATGGTTGGTAAATACACTTGGAGACATACTTAAGTTGATTTGGGATAAAGAATTACACTGAAGCTCACAAAGGCACTTGATACAAAACAAAAAACACACCGATCAAGGTCGCGTACGTGCTCAGACGACGTTTCTTTGTCACTTCTATGAGACTCAATGTCCTCAGCAGCTCTACTTACAACCCAGCGGTGCGTCATATAAGTATATTTTGAAACACCTCCACATCTCCACTATTTTCCGCTGAGTCGCTGAAGTTACACCGGTTTTTAAGGATGCTTTTTTCTCATGATTCTAGTGACAGGCCAGCAGATATTTACTTTACTAACAGAAGAAACACTCTTGAGAGCCAGTCCAATCACCTCAGTAGCCTTAGAAATTAATCGTTGGGAGATAGCAGACGTTTCTGATTACTGGGCATAACATGAAGATGGAAATAACTGAGCAGCGCCAATCAGCAAAGATAGCACCAGTATGCAGTGATTGAGGTCTCTTCAGGCAATTTGTGGCCAAGGAGTTCTGTGAGAGTGGAATCCTTTCTCATAATAAAGTGTTTTGTTTCTCGCCACAA
The DNA here is from genome assembly GCF_017591435.1 of Portunus trituberculatus. NCBI lineage: Eukaryota > Metazoa > Arthropoda > Malacostraca > Decapoda > Portunidae > Portunus > Portunus trituberculatus. The sequence continues at coordinate 30,466,737 of NC_059296.1, read as the reverse complement.
ACACTTAGCAATTCGACTATATTTGGACAGATATTCGCTTGTTTCGCTCACCTCTTGCTACGAGTACTGGCCTCAATGGGAAAAAAAAGATCCAGACTTGCTTTCTTAATGGTTGCTCACTTACATCAGCGTCGATCATAATTGATTATTCTCCGACTTAAATTCTCTAAGACACATTTCACAGACATAATTTCCACTAAAGAGATAATTCTCAAGGTAAACTGTGGCAGCTTACTTTGGAAAACGTTTATTGTAATTTGATGGGGAAGAACTTTAATACAAATCAGTTTAATCTAAATGGGTAAAATTCACACTTCTATGCACAGCGCGACAGTTCAACAGCAAATACTCAATTTCTAAATTTATATTAAGGAACGCAAAGCAAATAATGGATGATTAACAGGTAACTGGTGACCGTAACTTTATCATGATGGGCATAAGAAATTGCTGTTCATATTTATGTGTGAACCAGAAGGGAGTGGATAGAGGAAACAGCTTCAGCCACACGTGAAGGAACACAGGCTGGGAAGGGTGAAGGAGAACATGCTTTCTTTGTGCAAACCGGAGAGTGAACTACTCAATCGAACGTTAGAATAACATGGACTGCTGGAGTGGTCTCAATTGGAAAGGAGCTCGACAGATATCAGACGGAAAAGAAGCGGAGGAGTAGGAGGAAGAGATGATGATGGTAATTGATAATGTTTATATCAAAGACACATCAATCACTGCACATTTTCATCTTCTACTGTTGAACTTTCCATGTGATTCAATTTTGATGATGTTTGTCAGCGCCGCGTGTGCTTCTTGACGGTGTTGAGTGCGGCTTTCTGGCAAGACAGAAAGCAGTGGCGAGGCAATAAAAATTCCTGAATAAAGAAGGGGAGGAAAGCAAACAAGACGCCGGGGATCAAGAGGAATGAGTCTATAAAAAGTTTAATCTCTCTCACAGCCATTAAGTAGCAGTAATGTATTCGTCAAGTTTTGTGTCTTAATGAGAGGAGAGAGAGAGAGAGAGAGAGAGAGAGAGAGAGAGAGAGAGAGAGAGAGAGAGAGAGAGAGAGAGAGAGAGAGAGAGAGAGAGAGAGAGAGAGAGAGAGAGAGAGAGAGAGAGAGAGAGAGAGAGAGAGAGAGAGAGAGAGAGAGACTGAGGAGGGAGGAAGAGAGAGAGGGAGAAAGGAAGGGAGGGCATGGAGTTGAGACTGGGTGGGGAAAAGACGGTGTTCAGGGGCAGAGGAGAAAGAGTGGAAGAGAGGGAAAGGGAAATAGAAGTGTGGTGGATAAAAGGGGAAATGTAAAGGATTAGAAAAATAAATAAACACACACACACACACACACACACACACACACACACACACACACACACACACACACACACACACACACACACACACCATTCTTATCTCAGCGGAGTGGCGAAGAAAAGCGCCAAACTTTGAGAAGAAAGGACAATTGAACTTTAGTCATTGATGGCCAAAGTTTACTCTCATAAATGAATGATAACGAGAGAGAGAGAGAGAGAGAGAGAGAGAGAGAGAGAGAGAGAGAGAGAGAGAGAGAGAGTCTCTCTCTCTCTCTCTCTCTCTCTCTCTCTCTCTCTCTCTCTCTCTCTCTCTCTCTCTCTCTCTCTCTCTCTCTCTCTCTCTCTCAAAGGGATGAGACAACTTTTCAATCATCCGTTGTGTCCCTCAGCGAGCCACACTCACACGGAGAGGAGTCGCTAACTACGCAATAGTAAGCGTGTGTGTGTCTGGGAGTTGATATTCCTTGTCTCATCTTTATACAGCAATGGGACAAAATTTTGGATAAAACTTAGGCACTCAACGAAGAACAGCTGCAAATTTTTCCTTTATTCCCGACCAGTAATCATCAAAAGCGTCCTCAAACCTTCATGTACTTTTTTTCAAAATTTCTGCATTTAGTTGATGCATTCAGGGACTGTATACTAATTTCTTGCGTCTTCCCTTATTTTTTTTTTTATATGTTCTCCAACCGCCACAGTAAAAATGTAACACAGAAACAATGATGTACTGAAAGCTGGAGGAGGTGTCGAAGTGCCTGTGTGGTTGCAAGGTGCACTTGTTTCAGGTCTCCTGTCCTCCGGGAAGTAAGAGGCGCAATCTGCTCCTGAAAACTGTTATCAGGAGACGTGCATGGAAATCTTTACATTTTGTGTTACGAACTTTTATGCAAGAGCGCATTATCACAACAGCTCGTAATGCAAAAAACTAGTGAAAGGTCCTGGAAAACACCTGCTAAGGGAAGAAGAGGGATGGGGAGACGAAATGAGATGGAAAGACTTGAGATGGAGGTGCGAGGAAAGGGAGCAACAAGAGATACACAGGACAGCAATGACTGGGGAAAACTCGTGCGTGGCGCCAACCACTGACACCGAGACACACACGAGACAGACAAACAGACAGATGGACAGACACAGGCAAGGCGAGGCCCTGTGCTCTGGTGAAAGGAGGCTCACCACGCGCCGCAAATCCCACGGCATCCCGCTGCCCGCCACACTTATCTGGAGGTGAGAGTTGCACACCAATCCTTGCTCCCCGATAAGTGAAAGAGTGATGTGTTTTTCTCCCAAGCCTTTCAGTCCACGACAGCTGCAGCGGAGAAAGGGAAAGACACGCCCTGACCTGCACAGCACTGCACTCCACTTCCACACTATGGAAAAGGAGGACTTCCCATCCACCCCAAGGCACCACACAAAACTCCACAATCACAACGTTACACGCACTGCCGCCTCAAAGGAACCACTCCCTCCAACATACATTGTACTTACTACCTCACAAGGAAAAGGCTGCGTCATGAAGCACAACTGTACCCACACACTGTTACCCACAAACCCTCATCAGCATACACGCACTTAGACATACCATATTCACACTTCACACACACACACACACACACACACACACACACACACACACACACACACACACACACACACACACACACATCACACAGAGAGAGAGAGAGAGAGAGAGAGAGAGAGAGAGAGAGAGAGAGAGAGAGAGAGAGAGAGAGAGAGAGAGAGAGAGAGAGAGAGAGAGAGAGAGAGAGAGATGATGTGGGATGGAGGAAAGAAGAAAGTAAGAGAGAGGGAGGAAGGGTGTGAGAGAGAGAAGAGAGGAGGTAGGCAGAGAGGGGCAGGTTACAGCCTCCTCCACCAAACACAAACTCGTGGAAGAGTAAGAGAACGTCCGGGTCTTGAAGTGGCAATTTGTGGTGAACACTCTTGTACTGGTGAGGGTCCTTGGGCGATGAGAGAGAGAGAGAGAGAGAGAGAGAGAGAGAGAGAGAGAGAGAGAGAGAGAGAGAGAGAGAGAGAGAGAGAGAGAGAGAGAGAGAGAGAGAGAGAGAGAGAGAGAGAGAGAGAGAGAGAGAGAGAGAGAGAGAGAGAGAGAGAGAGAGAGAGAGAGAGAGAGAGAGAGAGAGAGAGAGAGAGAGAGAGAGAGAGAGAGAGAGAGAGAGAGAGAGAGAGAGAGAGAGAGAGAGAGAGAGAGAGAGAGAGAGAGAGAGAGAGAGAGAGAGAGAGAGAGAGAGAGAGAGAGAGAGAGAGAGAGAGAGAGAGAGAGAGAGAGAGAGAGAAATATGAGGGACAGAGGATGACTCAGACTGGAGAACAAGAAAGGGACAGCAAAACACAGCAAGAGAGACAAGAGACAGGATGAGTCAAAAGGAAAGTAAGATCAGAATGAATAACAGGATGCAGAGGGAGTGAAGGAGAAAATGGGGAGCCGCCGTGGTACAGTGGAACCATGGGTGCTTTGGGGTCCGAGGGGTCTCCAAGCGCACGGGTTCGAATCCTGTCCAAGGTCCGAGTGTAGGTTGGGCTTCCTCACTCGGGGCAACGGTTTCCTAGCGGGTGGGCTTTCAGATAGGAGGTACCAGAAAAAGTACCCTCTTTAACCCATAAATTCCCGTGAAAAGCCCAGATGGTATAAAAAAAAAAAAAGATGCGAACAGGAAAAACGGTAGAGAAGAGACGTGCGAGGAAAGACAGTGAGAGAAATGGAGGAATAAGAGAATCGTGTCATAAATAATAAGTATGTGTGGCTAACGTGGATAAAAAGAGTGAGGAATAAAGGGAGAGAGGGAATGAGTTTTTATTATGGGCAAGAAAGAAAGTTAAGAAAGGAATGAAGAGTGAACGGTATGTGTGTGTGTGTGTGTGTGTGTGTGTGTGTGTGTGTGTGTGTGTGTGTGTGTGTCTGTGTGTAATTCACTGTTTGATCTGCTGCAGTCTCTGACGAGACAGCCAGACGTTACCCTACGAAACGAGCTCAGAGCTCATTATTTCCGATCTTCGGATAGGCCTGAGACCAGGCACACACCACACACCGGGACAACAAGGTCACAACTCCTCGATTTACATCCCGTACCTATTCACAGCTAGGTGAACAGGGGCTACACGTGAAAGGAGACACACCCAAATATCTCCACCCGCCCGGGGAATCGAACCCCGGTCCTCTGGCTTGTGAAGCCAGCGCTCTAACCACTGAGCTACCGGGCCGTGTGTGTGTGTGTGTGTGTGTGTGTTCATTAGCGTCCGTTCGGTTGCATATGATGGCAGTGTCACGCCGATAATGAGAAAGGAGCTATCAGAAAGACGGAGGAGAGAGAAATTTAATAAACACACATCAATGTTGGACTCATGGAGGAGGAGGAAGAGGAGGAGGAGGAGGAGGAGGAGGAGGAGGAGGAGGAGGAGGAGGAGGAGGAGGAGGAGGAGGAGGAGGAGAAGGAGGAGGAGGAGAAGGAGAAGGAGAAGGAGAAGGAGAAGGAAAAGGAGGAGAAGGAGGAGAAGGAGAAGGAGAAGGAGAAAGAGAAAAGAAGAGAAGAGAGAAAGAGAAGGAGAAGGAGAAGGAGAAAAGAAAGAGAAAGAGAAAGAGGAGGAGGAGGAGGAGGAGGAGGAGGAGGAGGAGGAGGAGGAGGAGGAGGAGGAGGAGGAGGAGGAGGAGAAGGAGAAGGAGAAGAAGGAGAAGGAGAAGGAAGGAGAAGGAGAAGGAGAAGGAGGAGAAGGAGGAGAAGGAGAAGGAGAAAGAGAGAGAGAAGAGAAGAACAGAAAGAAAGAAAGAGGGAGGAGGAGGAGAAGGAGGAGGAGGAGGAGGAGGAGGAGGAGGAGGAGGAGGAGGAGGAGGAGGAGGAGGAGGAGGAGGAGGAGGAATACAATACAAAGAGCAACAGACCCTTAGGAGTGAAAACTATCTACTAACTACCAGTGGTAGAGACAGGAGCAAAGCAGAAGAGGAAAAAAGGCGAAACCATGTGATATTAAAAATCACATGGAGGAGTGAGTGTAGTCTGAGTGTTTGTGGGGAGTGTTAACGCTTGGTGAATGTCAGGAGTGTAGGAGACAGTGGTAGGTCGAATGGGTGGTGCGGCAGCCTTGCCTGGCGCTTTCTAGGAGGCAGCAGTCAATCAGGCCCCAGCTCCGTTCAATCCACTGAGATAGCATACTTTCTCTGTAGGGACGCCGTACGCTGATAACCCCTTGCAACATTGATCCCTGGTACTTCGTTCCCGATGATGATCAATGGTTGTCAAGGCCCTCTCCAAACACAGCCCGTCACAGGTCGAGAGTAGTAGTAGTGACCGTTCACTCTGGGCTATCTGTGCGTGTATGCAATGTACGAGTAGTGTAGTATGTATGTAAACACAGTGTGGAGTCAAAAAGGTGGTGCGGCAACCTTGCCTGGCGCTTTCAAGAGAAGCAGCAGTCAATCAGGCCCCAGCTCCGTAGGAGAAAAGGAGAAAGGAGCCGCACACTGAGGAGGCAGGGTGAGAAGGAGAAGGAGGAGGAGGAGGAGGAGGAGGAGGAGGAGGAGAAGGAGAAGGAGGAGGAGGAGGAGGAGGAGGAGGAGGAGGAGGAGGAGGAAGAAGGAGGAGGAGAAGGAGGAGGAGGAGGAGGAGGAAAAGGAGGAGGAGGAAAAGGAGGAGGAGGAGGAGGAGGAGGAGGAGAAAAAAAAGGAGGACTAGTAGTAAACTCAGATATCAGGTAAACCGACAAAGAAGAGGCTAGGCAAGGCAAAAAGAACCATGACGACACCACCGCACAGAGCCACACACAAACAAACACACAGACGGGCAAAAAGTCACGAAAAGTGAAGTGAATGAACGGCCGCGAGGGAGAGTCACTGAATCGAGTCAAGGGGCAGAAGTATCGGCCTGGAGGTGAGACTGAAGTGAACTGCAACAAATATATCATGAAAAGACTGGTAGAGATTTCTTGTGGTTAAACTCTATTTGTGTGTGTGTGTGTGTGTGTGTGTGTGTGTGTGTGTGTGTGTGTGTGTGTGTGTGTGTGTGTGTGTGTGTGTGTGTGTGTGTGTGTGTGTGTGTGTGTGTGTGTGTGTGTGTGTGTGTGTGTGTGTGTGTGTGTGTGTGTGTTTAACATGAAGTGGTTTTCTAACAGTAAGCACTTCAGACATTTGATAAAACTCTCGCTTGTTATTACGGTCTGCAATAAACTTTGTGTCGATCACGACTGTCACTTTCCCTGGCTCAAAATTTTCGTTTTTTCAGTTTATTTTTTTTCTACCCACTTGCCTGTTTACCTGCCTGCCTGCCTGCCTGCCTGCCTGCTGCTTTCCTGTCTGTCTGTTTGCCTACCTGCCTGCCTGCCTGCCTGCCTGCCTGCCTGCCTGCCTGTCTGTTTACCTGGCTGCCCTTTTACCTGCCTGCCTTCTATATACCTGTCTGATTGTCTGCCTGCCTGCCTGCCTGTCTGTATACCTGTCTGATTGTCTGCCTGCTTTCCTGCCTGCCTGTTTGCTTACCTGCCTGCCTGTCTGCCTGTCTGCCTTTATGGGTGTTCATTTACATTCTGCATATTTATGTTATAACTTTACGTGAGATGATCCTAGGAATGATCCTCTTGAAATTGCAGTTTTTATTCAAAATTCATGAACATTTTTGTAATATTTCTTCTACTTTTTTTTCTATTTTTGTTTTGTATGTGTTAATTTAAAGCATTTGAAACTCTCCTCTTCATTTCTCCACATAACGATACCTTGTATTACAGCGCCTTTCCTCACCTCCTGTCTAGCTTATTCTTTCATCCTGTTTTCCTCCCTCTTATTGCCACACTCAGTCCCTCTCACTCTCTCCGCACACCACCTCCTTAACAAGACCACCACAGCCTTTTCCCGCAGATTCATCTTCCTCTAATGCTTCACACACTCCTCTTACAACTGTTCCTATCGTTTGTGCTCCTTCCTTAGGCGTTTGTCTCTCTTCAAATCTCTATAATACATTGCTTATTAGATTCAGGTGACTGGAGTCCCCTGCATACACTGCCCTGTTTAGTTCTAGAAAAATGGTAACTAATATAATATTAATAAATGCTTAGGACTATACTTACACAAATAGTAAATAAAGATAAAAATAATAATAATAACAAAATAAAGATCTCCCAAATTAGAAGAGAGAGAGAGAGAGAGAGAGAGAGAGAGAGAGAGAGAGAGAGAGAGAGAGAGAGAGAGAGAGAGAGAGAGAGAGAGAGAGAGAGAGAGAGAGAGAGAGAGAGAGAGAGAGAGAGATGACCAAGATTAAATAAAAGGGAAAGGAAAAAAAGGAGAAGAGAGTGAGATAAAAGAAGGGAATGAAGGGAGAAGGAAAAAGAAATGAGGGTACATAAAGGCAGTGAAGGAGAAGGAAGGGGAAGGAAGAGGAAGGAACAAGAAGAAGAAACCGTGGAAAGAGAGACACAGGAAAAAAAAAAAAAAAAAAAGAGAGATTTGAATGTTGGTCACGTTTTTAGTTTTCCAGGAAGCATTTTCGTTTTCTTTCTTGTTTATTTAGCACACGTCAACACATTTCCACGTCACGTTATTTGGGTCCAGTCACTGCGGCCACTTCTTCATTCTTTCCCAGTGCAATATTCACTTTTTCGTATTTCACTGTTTCTTTAGCTCAACATTTAGAGAATTAGTTCATTTTTTTTTTCTCTTTTCTTCTTTTTAACCCCTTCAGTACCAGGACGCATTTTTATCGTGATTTTTGGGCACAACTAGACTATTTTATTTACATTCACATTTATTACAGTCACTGAGGCCACTTAGATCATTATTTCATGTTTACTTTTTCTTCTATTTAATTCACTCATTACCGGGAAACATTTTTGTCATGAGTTTTGGGTATGACTAGGCGATTTTATTTACATTAGGAAGGATCTATGGAAGTCAGAAATTTGATGGCCAGAGTCTTCACTATTGCAATCCCCCACATACGTTTCTGAAGCTGTATAAAATCACCAAACAGTAAGCAGAATAAAGAGGAAGTAGTGAAAGGGGTTAATTCTATTCGTATATTTGATATTATTTGTATTTTCTCCTCTGCTTCTTTAAATATTTGCTCTTTCTTTTCTTTTTTCACTTATCATCGTATATTCATTTCATCACTACAAAGCTTATCAGTTTCCTTCTAAACCTCTTCAATACTGGAACACATTTCTACCTTGAGATTTATGTATGATTAGACCATTTTACTGACATTAGGAAGGGTCTATAGAGGTCAGAAGATTAATGGCCACACTCTTCACTATTCTTATCCTCACCTAAGTTTCTGAAGCTGCATAAAACCACCAAATAGTAGGAAGAATCAATATGGAAACGCGTCATGGTACTCAAGGGGTTAAGATTATATAATTCCCTTGTGTGCTTTCTTGTTCCATTTACTTCATGAATATTACTTCCCATCTACACAACTGCGCATGCATATGTTTTTGTCACACTATCTTGAATAATTCCTTACATAGAAGAGTATTTACATATCATTCTTTTTATCCTTCAGTCATCCCTGTTTCTGCACCGAGTCTTGCTTCTTCTGCCTCAAGCTTGTCAACGCGTTTGCAGTTTTGTTTATGATTTTGTTTATGATCTCTCTCTCTCTCTCTCTCTCTCTCTCTCTCTCTCTCTCTCTCTCTCTCTCTCTCTCTCTCTCTCTAGGCAAGACATGTATCTCCCTTTCATGACGAGATAAGAAAGGAAAGAAAACCAAGAAAATAGTGATGAAGCAAGGGACGAACCTGGAGGAGTCACAAAGAACAAAGAGGACGAGACGGAAGGAAGCAAAAGAAAGAGAAGACACCACGAAATATAGACAAGTCACAGGAAGCCAAGGGAAGCCAGGAGCAGCTGATGGAACCCAGACAACTCATGGAGATTAAACTATTGAAAACACAGCAACACAAGACAACATATACCTAAAGGAATCATTATAGTTTACTTTACACTCTGATGTGATAAAAAAAAAAATTGCAGGAGATTGACTTTCCCCTGCGTCTATCCCATTCACTTGCATTGTTTGTGTCCGTCAGTGTCACGTAAGACGAGTAAAATCACAGAGATGGAATAAAAGATGAACAAGCAACGTAAGATGGCGACAGGAGGGAAAGAGCAAGGAAAATTCGATGAACGCCAAGCTGAAGGAGGCGAGAGAATGTCAGAAAGATCTTTGCAATACACAAACGCTACTGTTACCTTCCTCATCCACAACCACCACCAGCACCACCACCATCTCACCCTCCCTCCTCCTCTTCCTCCTGGTCTCCTTCCCTCAGCCCTCCCTGTCTATCAGAAGAGGTTTGAACGGTGCTATAAAAAAAAAAAAGAAGCATAATTGGAGCCGGCGAAGTAAAGGGAAAAAAGATAAAAAAGGAAAGTTTGCTCCGAGGAGAGGAGAGAAGGAAAGGAAAGGAGAGAACGAAATTGGGAAAACGAGGAAGGCAAAGCTGTTGAGAGAGAGAGAGAGAGAGAGAGAGAGAGAGAGAGAGAGAGAGAGAGAGAGAGAGAGAGAGAGAGAGAGAGAGAGAGAGAGAGAGAGAGAGAGAGAGAGAGAGAGAGAGAGAGAGAGAGAGAGAGGAGAGAGAGAGGAGGAGGAGGAGGAGGAGGAGGGAGAGGAGGAGGAGGAGGAGGAGGAGGAGGAGGAGGAGGAGGAGGAGGAGGAGGAGGAGGAGGAGGAGGAGGAGGAGGAGGAGGAGGAGGAGGAGGAGGAGGAGGAGGAGGAAAAAGCAGAAAGGGAGGAAACGAAAGGGGAGAAAGAGGTGGAGGAAGAATTTGAGGAGGATAAGGAGGAAAAGCGGAATAGCTGGAAGAGGAGAGGATACAAGAATACAAAGGAAAAAATGATAAAGATAAGATGAGGACGCAAAGTAAGATAAAAGAAACGAAAGGAAGGAGAGGGAAAGGAGAAATGAATGGATAAGATAGAAGAAAAGAAACAAGCTATGTATCCACCTCCTGCTTGTTTATCTTCCACCAAACACTCTTGCCAAACACCTCTCAGCGGCGGCAATACAAAGGAGGAGGAGGAAGTGAGACCAGCTGTGGAGGAGACTCGGATATATGTCTGTGTTTATAAGTGAATGTGTGTGTGTGTGTGTGTGTGTGTGTAAACGTGCAATAATCTCTCTCTCTCTCTCTCTCTCTCTCTCTCTCTCTCTCTCTCTCTCTCTCTCTCTCTCTCTCTCTCTCTCTCCCTTAATTAAGTTACGCACACAAACCCAATTTATGTGTTCAAATAATCCTGAACATCTAAAACATTCGTGTAATTTTCAAATCCGCAACGATATACTAAACTACTCTCTCTCTCTCTCTCTCTCTCTTAGTAGTAATCCCACCATCACTAGCCACATCTCCCAATCGCGGCAGCAAACAACAACATCGTTCCCTCACACAACACGCGGCGCTGGAAAGATTTGTCCTGTTGGGAGCTGACGTGAGCGTTCATCCAGACACTGCCCGGTGAAAGACGACCTCGCTGACTGATGGCAGTGCTGAGCCTCGCTGCACAAAGGCCAGGTCACGCAGCGCCGATAATGCAACTCGGGGAGAGAAAACAGCGATGAAAGGGTGAAGGGAGGGATCGAGCGAGAGAAAGAGGGAAGGAACGGATGGCCGGAGGGAGAGAAGAATGAAAGAACGATGGAAGAATGGAAAGAAGGGAAAATAATAGGAAAAAAGAAACGAGGAAAGGAAGGAAAAAGAGATGAGCCAAAACATGGAGAGGGAGAAAGAGACGGAAGGAAGAAATATTATGACTCAGAGGAGACGAGCAATGTTATGAAAGGAGAGTAAGCACAGGACGAGATGAGGAAGTGAATGAAGAGGAGAGAGTTAAGGTAAAAGAGAAAATGGAGGAAGAGATGCAGGATGAGGAGGAGGAGCAGGAGGAGGAGGAGGAGGAGGAGGAGGAGGAAGAATAAGAGAAGATGTTTGCAGTTGTAGTTTTCTCGTTATTTTGGTAAGTTACGACTGTCTACTGAACTCCTTTATTTCTGAAAATATTGGCAATTTTCATAATTCGGCGCTGTCTCGTGATCATATGTCCTTTGTTAGTAGGTTATCGTGTGTGTGTGTGTGTGTGTGTGTGTGTTTCACTGTTTGTTTGATCTGCTGCAGTCTCTGACGAGACAGCCAGACGTTACCCTACGGAGCGAGCTCAGAGCTCATTATTTCCGATCTTCGGATAGGCCTGAGACCAGGCACACACCACACACCGGGACAACAAGGTCACAACTTCTCGATTTACATCCCGTACCTACTCACTGCTAGGTGAACAGGGGCTACACGTGAAAGGAGACACACGCAAATATCTCCACCCGGCCGGGGATTCGAACCCCGGTCCTCTGACTTGTGAAGCCAGCGCTCTAACCACTGAGCTACCGGGCGTGTAATTGTAGTGTGTGTGTGTGTGTGTGTGTGTGTGTAATTCACTGTTTGATCTGCTGCAGTCTCTGACGAGACAGCCAGACGTTACCCTACGGAACGAGCTCAGAGCTCATTGTTTCCGATCTTCGGATAGACCTGAGACCAGGCACACACCACACACCGGGACAACAAGGTCACAACTCCTCGATTTACATCCCGTACCTACTCACTGCTAGGTGAACGGGGGCTACACGTGAAAGGAGACACACCCAAATATCTCCACCCGGCCGGAGAATCGAACCCCGGTCATCTGGCTTGTGAAGCCAGCGCTCTAACCACTGAGCTACCGGGCCGTGTGTGTGTGTGTGTGTGTGTGTGTGTGTGTGTGTGTGTGTGTGTGTGTGTGTGTGTGTGTGTGTGTGTGTGTGTGTGTGTGTCACTGTTTGATCTGCTGCAGTCTCTGACGAGACAGCCAGACGTTACCCTACGGAACGAGCTCAGCGCTCATTATTTCCGATCTTCGGATAGGCCTGAGACCAGGCACACACACACCAGGACAACAAGGTCACAACTCCTCGATTTACATCCCGTACCTACTCACTGCTAGGTGAACAGGGGCTACACGTGAAAGGAGACACACCCAAATATCTCCACCCGGCCGGGGAATCGAACCCCGGTCCTCTGGCTTGTGAAGCCAGCGCTCTAACCACTGAGCTACCAGGTGTGTGTGTGTGTGTGTGTGTGTGTGTGTGTGTGTGTGTGTGTGTGTGTGTGTGTGTGTGTGTGTGTGTGTGTGTGTGTGTGTGTGCCTGCGCGCGAGAGCAAAGAGGAACACTCACTTCGTCCTTCAGGAAGCTCCAGGTCCTCGTCTGATCGCATGTCTGTGGAAGAAATACAATAGTAAGGCAGGAACACACCCACCACGGACGCAGCACATACACACACACACACACACACACACACACACACACACACACACACACACACACACACACACACACACGAAACTATACAGATTTGTGAGAAAATCATTATAGAATATTGGGTGTTGAGAGGAACTGAACCTGGTGAACAAAGTAATCGTGGACACATCAACACTACAATTACAATGACGCAACATCAATTCGGATAAAAGCTTGAACTGTAATATTTGCTGTACAGGAAGAGAGAATGCATTTGGAAATCACTTGTTTCCTTTGAGGACAGTAATGT
>NC_059296.1:30443868-30448868 GCF_017591435.1 Portunus trituberculatus | reverse complement strand
GTTTTGGTGGAGCCACGGAACTTTAGGGCTTTCACTTGGAGGGCATTGCAGGACTTGGTGTTGGTGGAGAGGAGGATGCTTGCTGTGTTGTTGTTGTGGTGGCGGTGGTGGTGGTGGCGGTGGTGGTGATGGTAGTAACAGAATAAGCTTCATCCCAGCCATTTTTTTCCCTCCCCCCATAAGAGCAGATGCATTACTATTACTATTACTCTCGTATCTGAAGTATAACGCAGATTATTGATTATTGATCCTTTTTAAGACGAGAATTCATTAGAAACTGTGAAAATTTTACACAGACAGTAAAGGAAGCTGTGACTAATAAATGAAATGAAAGTATAATTGGTTGTAAAACGCAATGCCCTTCTTGACTTCAACGTAAAATGAAAATAAAAACCAAATGATTCAGGAAATTGTTCTCTTCAGAAAGCTGAAGAGCTTTTTATGAGAGAGCTGAGAAGTTTATGAGAGAGAGAGAGAGAGAGAGAGAGAGAGAGAGAGAGAGAGAGAGAGAGAGAGAGAGAGAGAGAGAGAGAGAGAGAGAGAGACCAATTCGTCACACAACCAGCCATAAATTCAGTTTGTATACTCGTATTACCTCAGGACCTTAGCTTTTCTTTTGTTATGAGAGACAGGCGGCCCTGGAGGGGAAGCTGTTGTCGGTCCCTGGAAGGCCATGGAGAGGCAGGAGATAGCAGCAAAAAAAATCACTGAGTTTTTCGCTTACCGTTTTTCTCTGCTGTGGATGTCATTAACAGACAGCATCCTTTCCAAGAATGGCGATCCAGGAGAGCTGGGCGTGTCCGGAAGAGTGTCAGTGCAAAATCTCTCTAGTTATGGAAATGGAGGCGCTACTCAAAAGACAACAACGCAGTAGTTATTCAATATAATGACACCAAAGTATCACAGTGTGTCATCTTCAATACACCACACCAAACACTATGTGAAGAAATTGAATCTACATCAACAAACTCAATATCGTAGACGATTCCTAATGAAGAACTATTTTCACGTTTATGAAAAGACAAAAATATATCAAAAGAATTCCGAAATATTTATAGCTCCCTTAATTCACTTGTAAAAATAGAAAAGACCATTAGCAGTATCAAAAGATCGCAGAATAACTGAAGTGAAAATTAAAAGTTTGAATTGTTTTACAGAAAGGATTAAGAAAAAAAACATTTCACTTGATTGACAAGAGAAGGAAAAGACTTCATTATCCTGAAAAAGTTAAAATTTCTACAAAGGATGCAAAGTAATAGTTCAATGTAGATGGTTTGCAGAAAAAGTGAAGGCAGACACCAATCAGATAATGAAATAGTAAAAACAACGAAAAATGAGTTTTGTATTTACTTTGAAAAATAGGAAAAAAATAGAGAGGTAGTTTCAATCAGAATGCAAAGAAATAAAAGGAAAAAAAACATCTATTTCAGACAATTCGCAGAGAAAATGGATCACTGTTTGCGTCACCGATGAGAACAAAGACACACAAACATAATACACGCTGCAGTCTAACCTGATTTGCACAGAGTGAAGACAGCCTCCCCTACTACTGGCGCTGTACCCTCTCTGCCTCACCTTCACCTCCACCACTAGCTACCTGTCCCGTCCTTACCTATCATTTGCCTCATTCACAGCCTCTCTCACCATTCACTTGCCTCACTTCCTCCCTGCCTCATCTACAGCCTGCATCATCTTACCTTCCTCACTTACTCCTTGCCTCATCTACAACCTGTCTCGCCTGTCACTTCCCTCACTTGCTCTCTGCCTCACCCACAGTCTGTCTCATTTACCACACGCCTCACCAAACGCTTACTACTCCCTGTTAACCTCCCTCACCTTTGTCTGTCCCTCTCACTGCTTCAGCCTCGTTACCACCTGTCTGTCTCCCTCCACCTGCCGAGAGAGAGAGAGAGAGAGAGAGAGAGAGAGAGAGAGAGAGAGAGAGAGAGAGAGAGAGAGAGAGAGAGAGAGAGAGAGAGAGAGAGAGAGAGAGAGAGAGAGAGAGAGAGAGAGAGAGAGAGAGAGAGAGAGAGAGAGAGAGATCTAGGTTCAGCTTCTCGGAATAGAAAGATGCGGTTTTGGAACGTTCGCGGGGAGCAATATTGGAAGGGAAGGAATTTACTGAACTATTTATTTCCTCACTCACCTGTGTGTGTGTGTGTGTGTGTGTGTGTGTGTGTGTGTGTGTGTGTGTGTGTGTGTGTGTGTGTGTGTGTGTGTGTGTGTGTGTGTGTGTGTGTGTGTGTGTGTGTGTGTGTGTGTGTGTGTGTGTGTGTTGAAAATGCGAACAATATACAAAAAAATTATAGACAATGATATATATTTATACAGACCTGCTGTTTATCTTTAAAGTGTCGTCCTTCATGCACCATCTGACTGGGAGTAATTAATTCAGCAATTCTTTACATTTGAACGAAAATCAGAAGGAACAGCCCACAGTACATACTTCACCAGAGATGTTTAAACCTTCTTACGATTTTCAAAAGTTGTAATGCGTAAAATTTCTATAATTAAACTGTAATTCACACTTTTCCTCTCCCTTTTTCTTCTTCTTCCATTCTCCACCATCAAGGCAATTAATTCTCCGTGACAGCCCCGCAGCAGCACCGAGGCACCATCTAGCCAAGGCATCAACAAATGGTAGGGCAAATGTGACGTAGCTCACTTAAGTTTGTCAGAACTCACAAAGCAAACACCAACTCCAACTTTGCGGAGGACTAAACTGATGGAAATTAATGACGACCACCAAAGATATATGAAAAGAGGTTGTCATTTGAAATTAACTTTATCACTAAAACTTAAATTGAATTCTATCACCTCAACAACAAGGTCAAATGACGCCAGCAGGAGTTACGAGAGTGGGCACAGACAGACTTTATTACTGCAGACATGCCTCATGGTTGCATCAGAACTAACTGACCGACGCCGCAACACATGTGGTCTTATGGCACAAATACTCGCATCACTACACAGCCTGTGCATCACGGCGCCGACCTTGGCCTCAGTCTAATCCAAAAACATATGCCTCAACTTGACCTCAGACTGCGAGCCGGGTGAAGGATAAATTGTTTCGTGATGGCGTGGAGCCTATTCACTCGAGACGCAACGCTGAGAGACAAACAAGAGGGAGGAATGGGAATGAATGGATTGAAGACTCTCGCAACTCCCCCACAGGTAAAGCTATGACAAAGGACGAAAATAACATTGAGAATTTAACAGGGAGAGTGAAGGCCTGAAGAGTGAGGTCATAGTGTACTGGACAGACCGAGAATGATGGATTGAGGTGAAGCTAACACTAACAAGCCAAACTTTTTTTTAGTGAATGCTTCATTACGGTAAAACTGCGGCGGCAAGTGACTGCATTCCCGGGAGGCTGAGTTATTTATCAGGGCGTGGAGGCGTGCTGGGTGGGGGAGCTGAGGGGACTAAGATGCTAAAGTGCTGAAATGACTTACATGTCTGGGTATTGAACGGATTTTGGTGCTTAGATGCATAAGTACTGAGGTGCTATACGAGAAGGAACTGAGGAATTGTGAGTGTTATATACATAGGTTATGCTAAAGTACACTAGAATGCTCAGGTGATGAAGCGAAGGCATGCGGGGATGGGATGCAGAGGACCAGGGAGGGTGGTACGAAGGTGGGTGCTGTGCTGGTGCTGTGCTGGGTTGTAAAGTGCAGGAGCATTGGCCTGGAATGGAAAGAAATGTTGAAGGTCACGAATGCTGGGAAGGGAGGCGAGGTTAGCGAAGTGTTGCGGTGAGGTGAGACAGAGCTGAGAGTGTGGGAATGGATTTGGTCTTGCAATATGGGGAGAAAGGAGAGAGCATAGTGATCCATACAGTCACCAAATCATCCATACAATCATCTATAGTCACCCAGTCATTCATCCAGCTATCCAGTCACTCATTCTCTCATCCAACCATCCATCCAGTCATCCAGTCATCCATACACACGGTGATATGTGGAAAAAATTTGGGCTTACAGTGATTCTATTGGTGATGTGGCCCTGAGAGAGGATTGAGAGAGGAGGAGGAGGCGTGGAGATGTGATAGAAGGCGTGGGTCGAGAGGAATTCAGTATTGAGGTGGTGGTGGTGGTGGTGGTAGTGGTGGTGGTGATGGTGGTGGTGGTGAGAGCAGGTGACTGGCCAGTACACCATGTATGAGTTTCAAGGCTGTAGTTTCAATCTGCCGGAGTGATGATGACCAGTGACGATAGAACACAGACTTACTTTGCCCTTTGCTAGTACCCCGCCATTAGCGCTCTCTCTCTCTTTCTCTCTCTCTCTCTCTCTCTCTCTCTCTCTCTCTCTCTCTCTCTCTCTCTCTGCCACGGTCAATAAACAGAAAGGGAAAAGAAAGTGAAGTTATTTAAAAGTCCTATTTTTCCTTTCTCTCTCTCTCTCTCTCTCTCTCTCTCTCTCTCTCTCTCTCTCTCTCTCTCTCTCTCTCTCTCTCTCTCTCTCTCTCTCTCTCTCCCCCCGTCCCAGCAAACAATGGAGTGTTGACTCGTCCCACTGTAATTCATTTTTTCTTCCTATTCTTTCATTATTTCTTTTTTTTTTGCATTTTTCATTTTCCATCCAAATATTTGTTCTTCTGCTTCAATTTAACGTTGCCATCTCTGCCTCGCCTTTTTTACCTCGGGGATTTTTCAGTGCTCTTTTTTTTTCTTTATCTATTCTTTACTTTCCCTTGTTTTATGTATACTCTAATTCAGCATTCTTTTTTTTTTTTCGTTTCCAATTTACCCAGTGTTCTCGTGCAGTTTGTATTTTTTCAAGTCTATTTTCATACCATAACTTTGTACGCATTCTTCCGACTCGCTTTGATTTTTTTTTTTTTTTTTTTTTACCGTTATACAATCATACCAACAGAAAAAATCTTCCTCCATTCATTTGGTAATTTTGTGTACTTATTTTCCACGCCTCTGTATTATACGTAACAAACTAAAAGCTTCCTTTCTTGGAGTTTCATCGCATCAGTTTAGTTTCTTTCC
>NC_059296.1:30431368-30441368 GCF_017591435.1 Portunus trituberculatus | reverse complement strand
TGCTGCTGCTGCTGCTGCTGCTACTACCACTATCTACAACTTTACTACCACCACTACCACTACTACCACTACTTTTACACTACTACTACTGCTACTACTACTACTACTGCTACTACTACTACTACTACTGCTACTACCACTTTACTGCTGCCACCATCACTACTACTACTGGTTTTGCTGCTGCTATTACTACTACTACTACTAGTTTTACTGCTGCTACTATTACTACTACTACTACTTTTACTGCTACTACTACTACTACTTCTCCTTTTTACTACAACTACTTCAACTACTACTACTACAACTACTACTACTACTACCACCACTACTACTACTACTACTACTACTACTACTACTACTCCTTCTACTACTACCACTACTTCTACTACTACTACCACTACAACTAACATTACTGACAATAACAACAACATAACTAACACACCTTTGCAACATTTTCCTCCATCTGAATTTTAATATCAGGTAATTTATAATGCTGGATGAAAATGCAATATTGCCTCGTTCATCTCGTATAAAGAACGGAAGGAGGGAAGGAAGGAAGGAAGGAGGGAGGGAAAGATGGAGGGAGGGAGCATGGAAATAGAGGAAGGAGTGGCTGAGGAAGTGTGGAAGAATGGAAAGAAGGAAACAGCCCCACACATCACATATTCCATCATCTCTCTCTCTCTCTCTCTCTCTCTCTCTCTCTCTCTCTCTTTGTAGGACACACAATGTTCCTTCAATTCATTCCCAGTACAATTCCACTAATAAGGAGAGAGAGAGAGAGAGAGAGAGAGAGAGAAGTCACTATCTCCCACAGCTAACTGGACTAATTAGAGAGCAGATTGTCGTTAACTCTAACCTCTCTTTAATCTTCCTGAAGTTAATCATGGAAGTTGCAGCAGATCAGATGAAGGGAGCCTGACTCTTGCCATCCCTCGCACAATACTCCTGCTGGCTTGACCTGACCACCTGCCATGAAGATCCCGAGGAGTTCTCGCTCTTGGTGAGGTAAAATGAATGGAAAGGCAACGTTTTCTTGTTTAAGGCGTCAGTGATTCAATGTTTGTGAGAAAAATGGACAATGTAATGACTATCTTTTCCTTCCGATAATTTGAAAAGGAACGCCACGTGTCCAAGAGAAGCGAGGCACGTGTGGACAGCACGTGTTGTGTTGCCAATGTGCGTCACTGTGAACTTTATTCCTTAAAACTCCCGCTCATATTGAGGTGCGAAAAGTGCGTCGACCCGACCTGAGCCTCAGGATATTGAGAAGGGAAGGTTGCAGCTCAGGACATCAACTCTAATGAAAGACTGGTCCCGGGGACCCAGCGCTGGTGACACTAACATTTTTTAAATATAGATTTAATGCGAATTCAAATACAAGTATCTGCATGCCAAGCTTAAATGGGTATCTACACGCGCGCGCACACACACACACACACACACACACACACACACACACACACACACACACACACACACACACACACACACACAAACTCGGCTCACCAGTAAACTTCCACCACAACAATTTGAAACTTTTTTTTTCTAGCCATCGCTCTCTTCTGTTCACCAACACTTGGAAAATAACATAGTTCGTGATTTACTGTGAATCAGAGGGAACCATCTTGGCACATTCCGCGCGTCTCCTGTGGTGAGTAATTTTGCTTACTATGGTGACATAACAGCGACAACCCCAGGGGCAGGGTGGCCACAAGAGGACTCCTTGCTACCTTCTATCTTGCCGAGATTTCCGCGGAAAAGCCTTTTTTGTCTGTAGGAGGAGGAGAAGGAAGACGAAAAGAAATACAAGGTTATGTAAAGGAAAGGCAAAATGCAACAGACCTTTTTGTTCTTTCAGTGTTGTTTGGTAACTACTTCCAACTAACTACCTACAGGGGAGAGAGACAGTACAGGAAAGCAAAAGGCTCATGGAAGAAGAAGAAGAAGAAGAAGAAGAAGAAGAAGAAGAAGAAGAAGAAGAAGAAGAAGAAGAAGAAGAAGAAGAAGAAGAAGAAGAAGAAGAAGAAGAAGAAGAAAAGAAAAAGAAAAAGAAAAAGAAAAAAAAAGACGAAGACGAAGACGACAAGGGCGAAGACGAAGATAAAGAAGAAGAAGAATATACTGCTCCTGGTA
The DNA here is from genome assembly GCF_017591435.1 of Portunus trituberculatus. Lineage (NCBI taxonomy): Eukaryota > Metazoa > Arthropoda > Malacostraca > Decapoda > Portunidae > Portunus > Portunus trituberculatus. The sequence continues at coordinate 30,439,232 of NC_059296.1, read as the reverse complement.
AAAATGTAGAATAGATGGTCCATTTATATAAGAAAAGATGGGAATAAAATTAATAGAAAAGCAGGAAGTATCAAGTGGAATAAGGAACAACCAACACAGCAGCCGGCGGGTTAGGTAGCAGAGGGAGGGTGGACAGCAGGAGCGTCGCCCCTCCCACCCGCTAACAAGAGGAAAGAGGAGACTGACTAACTTTTCCAGACATAGTGGGGGCGAACTGGGAGACCCGACAGTCAGGAAGGGAGGGGAGAGAGGAGGAAAGAGAGAGAGAGAGGAAGTGGAAAGGAAGAAGGGATGAAATAGAAGAATGAATGGATAGCGCGAGGGTTGCGGGCAGAGTGAGGAAGGGAGGAAAGGCGAGAAGGAGGGTGAGAGGATGATGAGAGCAATGACAAGAAGTGCGAAGAGGCGAGGTGTGAACAGGTCAAGGTGGATGTGAGTGCGGCGCGGCGTGTGGGTGAAGTGTGGGGTGTGCTGGGTGGGACTGACTCTGGGTGTGAGTGTGGCGCGGCGTGTGGGTGAAGTGTGGGGTGTGCTGAAAGTGACTGGCCCAGAGTGTGAGTGAGCGTCTTCTTCAGGTGGCCGATTCACAATACACAAGCGAGGCAGGCGAGTTGATGAGTTATGCTAGAGGTGGTTGTGGAAGAGGAGGAGAAGGTGGTGGTGGTGGTGGTGGAGCGCTCGCTCCAGAAGTAAGCGTTACTTAGCCAAATCTTGGGCAGGAAAAGAGAGAGGAAGAAAAGGAAAGAGGAGTGGCAACAGCAAAGTCTGAGCACCAAATTTTACCGCCCTCGTTCCATCACAGACTGCCTTCACACGCCTCGCCACAAGTTTTCCGTCTCGTGTCATCACAGACTGCTTTCACATCCGTTAACACGATCTCTGTTTCGCGTCCCCTTTCTGGTGAAGGCAAAGCGTGGCGGCGCTGCTTGGATATCCTGGCACGGGTGTTGACCATAGCTAGTGAGAAGGCTAGTCCGGCTTCTCGCACCGCGCCGCGGAAACATTGCGGTAATGAAGTGCAGGCTCAGCCGCGTCATTACCAATCCCCATTTGCATATTTAATCAAGAAGCACAATGAAGGCGGTGTGCATCGCGGCTTGCTGGTCTGCTCCATCAGAGGACTGTTCATTAGTGCAGGACACGCCCATTGTACTCGCGTGCCAGATCAGGGAACCACAGCAGCCGCAGCAGCCCACCGCTGCCTCACACACGGCCTGGACCTGACGCAGATGCCGACACCAGCAGCAACATAAGTCTTTATCAGCTTACTTCAAGATCTATTAAGGAATTTATTATTATTCTATCGAATTATACACACACACACACACACATATATATATATATATATATATATATATATATATATATATATATATATATATATATATATATATATATATATACACAAAATATCATATGTGCTTTTTAATCACCACTGCCACCACCGCTACCACCATCATCATCATCTTCATTGTCACCATTATCATCTGCCTCCATGATTCCACAGTATGACAAAGAACGCCGCCAATGATGAAAAGTTAAATAACATACAACACTACAGAGACTTGGGAAGTCTTGTCAGGAAACACGTTGTCTCTCGTTCCGTATTTTTTTTTTTTTTTTTCGGGGGTGGGCGGGCTTGACGCTGCCCCACGCCCCTCAGCCCTGCTCAACGGACTGGAGCGCGTCTCACCTGGTCTCGTGGACTTTTCCTTTTATCTTCTTGGGTGGACTTTTGGTTGTCGCGGTGATGAGCTTTGCGTGTTCCGTTCATCCGAGGAGCTACACCAAAGAGGCAAGTCCATTTGGGTCGCATCACTCAGCTTCTGGTTTCTTATTCACACGTATGAAAAGAGGGTAAAACTTGTGAGATAAATTTTCCAGGCTAGCAGGAGGCTTGGCTTGAAAATGAGGCCTAATATATCTCAGTGGTGCATAAGAATGACCAGGCAATAAGCACAGCTGCAGCGTATCAACAGGTGCAGCAGTAAACATGCAGTGCTTTGTTGCTGCGTCCATGTTGCCTGCCAGGAAATGCTTCACCGTCTGTGCTCTCCTTGCTCTCGTCACTAACTCTTTATAAGCACTCACGTTGTAAGCAGCTGCTCACAAACCTTTTTTGTTTTTTTATTCAATGCATTATCGGTGACGAAGTATTTGGAGACAAGACACACTTTCACTGCATAATGTTTTCCCTTATTTAATGTATTTAATTAAATCGTTATCACCAAGATGTGAATATGCACCTCAGAATGTACAGCTTTCTTCAGATCAGCAGTTCATGTCTGATGCTGGTGACTTCACTGCGCACGCATCACCTTGTGCATGTCCTCCATTCCAAAAGTTTTCGCCTAAGAAATAAACAATCACACATACATACATACCCGCTTACTTGCATACATGCATACATACATACCATACACACACCAAGAATTCCGGTACACAGTCAATGAGCCAAGATAAAGTAAACTGAGTGAGTGGACCTGCGAGAGAACAGAGCACGGGACCAATTTTTGTCGCCCTTGCAGCAACATGATCACTGAGAGAATAGACAGAATTTGATTAGGTAAGAACATTAGTATATAAAATGAAGTGAAGCATGATCTAATAAGAGTATAGTGTAGTGGGGAAGGGAGGGTGAGAAGCGTGAAGAGAGTGCAGGCAATGTTCATAACGCTCCATACCAAACTGTAAAAAGAAAATGGGATTAATGTAAGGAATGTAAATGAAAGAGGAAGTGAGGAAAATAAGATGGAGGAAATTAAGGAAGTACTAGTGAAGGAGGAGGATATTAATGCGAGAATAAAAGCAAAATGGAGAAAAGAAATGGGTGGAAAAGAAATTATACAATAGACAAAAAAGAAAGATTGAGAGGCAATTCAAAAGTTACAGAAATAAGAAACTGAGAAAATGTTCCCCGCCACCTGGTCCCAGCGAGGCGCGGCACGAGGGGAGGGGAGGGATGGAATGAAAATACTGGAGAAAGCAGGACAGTTTGTCAAGAGGCATTTCGTTAACCCAATCCGACTAGACTGGGTTAGCTCTCTCTCTCTCTCTCTCTCTCTCTCTCTCTCTCTCTCTCTCTCTCTCTCTCTCTCTCTCTCTCTCTCTCTCTCTCTCTCTCTCTCTCTCTCTCTCTCTCTCTCTCTCTCTCTCTCTCTCTCTCTCTCTCTCTCTCTCTCTCTCTCTCTCTCTCTCTCTCTCTCTCTCTCTCTCTCTCTCTCTCTCTCTCTCTCTCTCTCTCTCTCTCTCTCTCTCTCTCACACACACACACACACACACACACACCGCATAGTGTAGTGGTTAGCACGCTCGACTCACACTCGAGAGGGTCCGGGTTCAAGGCCCCTGTTCACCTAGCAGTAAATAGGTACGGGATGTAACTCGAGAGGTTGTGGCCTCGCTTTCCCGGTGTGTGTTGTGTGTGTTGTGGTCTCAGTCCTATCCGAAGATCGGTCTATGAGCTCTGAGCTCGCTCCGTAATGGGGAAGATTGGCTGGATGACCAGCAGATGACCGAGGTGAATTACACACACAATAGTGTGGTGGTTAGCATGCTCAGCTCACAACCAAGAGAGCCCAGGTTCGAATCCCGGGCGCGATAAGGCAAATGGGCGAGCCTCTTATTGTGTAGCCTCTGTTCACCTATCAGTAAATCAGTAAACCACTTCGGGTTATGATAAGGTAGGTGACACTGACATATCGTTTTGTTTTGTGTATTTAATCCCCTCAGCGCCATGATGCGTTTTCCTATTCATTTGTTTACTATTTAGTAACTTTAAACAGCTTCAGAAACTTATGTTGGGATTATAATAGTGAATACTCTGGCCATTAATCTTCCGACTTCCATAGACTGTTCATAATGTAAATAAAATCATCTAACCGTACACAAAACTCAAGATAAAAAAACGTCCCAATATTGAAGGAGTTGATTTTAGAATGAATATGAAGGCCAAACATTAATAAACACAGTATTCATAAAAATAACTGCAGTGGTACAAGTTTTCACAATATTGTACATAACATAACATGACAAACGTTAATGAGAGGTGGTCACTCCATGTATCTAGGTAGCGACCCCCGAGAACACAAGCGTGGCTCACACATTGGCTTACAGCAAGACCACATCAGTTCTGGTGAAGGTGAGGTGCGATTCACTACAGCCTGACACCTACACACCACTTCGTCACTCTAGGAACTCTGCAAAATGGCGCTGGTGTGGTGACGGTCACAGCGTGAATGTGAGAACATGACGGAATTAAAAGTGCTTCGCCTTACGCTTTTCGTAATTCAATGGTACTGAGACAAACGCAGAGACAGAAGAACGTGTATATGAGAGAGAGAGAGAGAGAGAGAGAGAGAGAGAGAGAGAGAGAGAGAGAGAGAGAGAGAGAGAGAGAGAGAGAGAGAGAGAGAGAGAGAGAGAGAGAGAGAGAGAGAGAGAGAGAGAGAGAGAGAGAGAGACCAGCCAGTGTTCGGTTCAATACGGCAGGAAAGAACCGCAGGCCGTTTCAACTAACTTTATTATTACATTAAAGTGAAAATTAAAGCAGTGAAATTACAGAAGAGCTGATTAAAATTTCGCGAGTTTCCATCTTGACAATCGCTCATAAGCCAGCGCGAGCACACACACACCCGCGCACACACGCGCGCACGCCCGGTAGCTCAGTGGTTAGAGCGCTGGCTTCACAAGCCAGAGGACCGGGGTTCGATTCTCCGGCCGGGTGGAGATATTTGGGTGTGTCTCCTTTCACGTGTAGCCCCTGTTCACCTAGCAGTGAGTAGGTACGGGATGTAAATCGAGGAGTTGTGACCTTGTTGTCCCGGTGTGTGGTGTGTGCCTGGTCTCAGGCCTATCCGAAGATCGGAAATAATGAGCTCTGAGCTCGTTCCGCAGGGTAACGTCTGGCTGTCTCGTCAGAGACTGCAGCAGATCAAACAGTGAAACACACAAGCGCGCGCACACACACACACACACACACACACACACACACACACACACACACACACACACACACACACAGTGGTACGCTGGCTTATATATATATATATATATATATATATATATATATATATATATATATATATATATATATATATATATATATATATATATATATATATATATATATATATATATATATATATATATATATATATATATATATATATATATATATATATATATATATATATATATGGTCAAAGATAGGTTCGCCAAATCGTAGAATGTAGAGGTTAAAGAAAAGTCGCAGTAAAATCATTTTCTGTTTAAAACTCTTGATCAAATTCTTGTGGCGTTTCGGGACAACGTAATCCCACCTTTAGACAAGCACTGAAACAACGTGCAAAGAGTGAGTGAGGGGTCGCGTACACAATCCAAAAGATCCTGTGACAGAGAGGTCCTGGACAGTGGAAACATTTCTGATGTACCTTAGTCCTAACAACCGACACCTATCAAACCTGCTTATCCACACAATTTTGTTAAAAGTAAACTCTACATACGTATGCTGACAAGAAGACATTCCGAAACACTCCTTTTTCAAATCGCAAGTAATGAAGTTATGCAAGTTTTTAAAGATTTCATGTACAATTTTCGTAACAGATTAACATGGTTCCTACATCAAAAACAGTAGAAACACTCCTGACAACACGGGAGATAATCTTTACCGCCTTTGAATCTAGAGGTGTTGAAAAAGCAATGCGTATCTGATTACAGGCTAGCCGGACGAAGCGGCGCTGCAGGTCTCTGGAATAATAGGTCAGCAGTACATACAACTACGGAAGCAGCAGTCAAGAACGTTTACTGGTACAGACGAATTATATGTTTCAATTTTTTGTGTATTATCTTCTCTGAAATCTATGACAAAATTGCGTTTCTATTTTTTTTTTTTTTTTTTTGAGCCTTCAGTACACCAGAAATATCAATTGTTAGCGGATTTCCGAAACTAATCTCTTTGCTTGATCTTTTGGTCCATGGTGTGTGTTGCCGCCATTAAATGTCCCACCCACCACCTGATCAAGCTGTAGCAATATGTTCATACACAAAGGTGTGTGTGTGTGTGTGTGTGTGTGTGTGTGTGTGTGTGTGTGTGTGTGTGTGTGTGTGTGTGTGTGTGTGTGTGTGTGTGTGTGTGTGTGTGTGTGTGTGTGTGTGTGTGTGTGTCTCGTGTAACCCCTTCAGTGCTGGGATGCATTTTTACCATGAGATATGTGTACGATTAAACCATTTTAATGACATTAGGAAGGGTTTATGGAAATCAGAAGATTAATGGCCAAAGTCTTCACTGTTGTAATCCCCCACGTGAATTTCTGAAGCTGTGTAAAATCACCAAATAGTAACCAGAATGTATATAGAAAAGCGTCATGGTACTGAAGGGTTAAGGGGGTATTACACTGGCCTATGATACGCGAAACGAGGAGCATCCGCTCCAGATTGCTAAAACTTTCCAGAGATTAGTGGAGCAAAGTTGGGATGGCTCCGTATCCATTCCGGTTCTCCGTATGATACCGCAATAAAAAACAAACATAAGGTATGTAATAAAACATTATTTAAACAAAAAAGAACGCGCCTAAATATTTCATATTGGAATATTAAATAACATTTCATCAATCTAGAAAAAAAAAATATATATATATATATATATATATATATATATATATATATATATATATATATATATATATATATGTATATCATGTCGATAGTTGGGCTTATGGCAACCATCGTCGCTCACCTCTCAGTTCTTCTGCAAATTGCAAATGCAATTCCAGCACGAAGCACAGGTTGAGGTATAAGCGGCATGGTTTTGTTTTGGTTTGTTTTGATTAGGGTTGGTCTTAGTTGCTGGGCCATTTGCCTAGCATAACAAGAACGCAGCCAGCTTGTGTGATAATATTCCTGGTTTCGCACCAAGAACCATGGCCCGCATTCTGCATATCGTAGGCCAGTGTGATACCCCCTTTAGTTACTTATTCTTGTTCGTTATCCTCAATGATCAGTAACACTGAGAACGAAAGAAAGACAAAAAGAGAGAAAGACTGCAATATTAAAAAGCGTAGAGAGAAAGTGGATGCAAACTCAGTCAGCGTGACACGTCTGGCAAGAAACGCCTCTACGCCTCCACAACCCACCATTACTGTTTCAGCTGGACGGAGGGGAAGTGAGGGAAGGGAAGGGAGGGACTAAAAATAATCGAGTCAGCGGACCCAAGTCAGGTTAGCACGTGTTAATCCATAACGGAAAAGGTTAATGAAATACAAAAATGGACAGAGGAAAGAAAGAACAATAAAACTAAAAAATAATAATGTGCCATAAAAGTATATAAGAAAAATCTGGTATGGAGAATGTCACGTTGAAGTGTTGTGTGTTGCGTTCATGTGTTGGCCGTGAGAGAAATGACGAACAAGGGAAGCGCTGGTGACAAACACTTACCGAGGCGACACGTGACACGGGTATTGTTTGATATGTGAGTGACGCGCAGGGAAGACATGTAAATATTGAGACCGACGAACAAACGAGAGAGAGAGAGAGAGAGAGAGAGAGAGAGAGAGAGAGAGAGAGAGAGAGAGAGAGAGAGAGAGTGGAGGTGAAGGGCGGAGTGAGGGAAGAAGGCGTTAACGAGACCACTGGGAAGAAAACGACGCCCACAAGCACCAGAGATCTGAATGGCGGGAGAGAGGAGGCGAGCAGGCGAGGGAGGCAGAGAGCGGCAGGGTTTGGGAAGCACCGAGAGGGAACATTTGCCGAGAGAACACAGCACAAGACCACGCTGGTTCATTACGTGTCCAGTGAAAGCGCCAGGGAAAACACGAGTCCCGCCACAAAAGATCCTCGTTCAGTGATATACATTGATTGTTTTTCT
>NC_059296.1:30416368-30426368 GCF_017591435.1 Portunus trituberculatus | reverse complement strand
AAAAAGAAGGCAAGTGTACCTTTAGGCATTCATTTTAAAGGTGCGTTCTATTATGAATGATTTTTCACATCCATTCTAGCTTCCCCATAACATCTTCCTTCCAGAGAAGCACTAAAGGATTTATACAACAGAGCTACTATTTTTTATGAGGTTGAGTTTGTGTTTTCCTGGAATCGGTCCATGTGGCATCCTGGGTCATCCTTACAGTGCAGGTCAGCGTCTGCTTGTGTTATGGAGGAGATCAATGCCTTCTAGGAACGGATGGAAAACTACAATTCAATGAACGTAGTCTGGAATTCAACAGATGGTCGGGGAGTGAAGCGAAGAATGTAGGTAACTGAATAGATAAATAAATACATAAAATATTAAACAAACAATTAAACAAATAGGTAAATAAATTAAACAAATAATATATGAATGAATAAATGAACAAATAAATTAAACAAATAAATAAATGACCTAATAGATAATTTTCACAATTTTTCACCATTCACTAAAACTAAATAAGATAAAAAAGATGAACTGTGCTTAGACAAATAGTGAAGACGTGGCTACTGACGACAAACAAAACACAAAAGAGAAAAGCTGCTTATTTCAATATCTCCGTACTGAAAACAACAACTTAATAAGATTAAATCATAATGATTCATAACAACAACGATAGAAACACTACCGTTACTACTACTACTACTACTACTATTTTTACTACTACTACTACTACTACTACTACTTTTTACTACTACTACTACTACTACTACTACTACTACTACTACTACTACTACTACTACTACTACTACTACTACTACTACTACTACTACTACTACTACTACTACTACTACTACTACTACTACTACTACTACTAATAAAATAATAATAATAATAATAATAATAAATAATAATAATAATAATAATAATAATTTCTCTCTCTCTCTCTCTCTCTCTCTCTCTCTCTCTCTCTCTCTCTCTCTCTCTCTCTCTCACGCCTACAATTACACAATTCTTCGCCGAAAGGAAACAAGAAATTCCACAAGAGGAGTTTCAGCTTCCCATACTAAACAACACACCATTGAATGCGTCAAATCCTGGAGCGAGTCGCGTGTGCTGGAAACACCAACACTTGCAAAGAAAATGTGATGAAATTGTACCGAAAAACTGGACACGTCGAGCTTGATTTCAATAGGTAACATTACTATTACACACACACACACACACACACACACACACACACACACACACACACACACACACACACACACACACACCGCGTAGTGTAGTAGTTAGCACGCTCGACTCACAATCCAGAGGGCCGGGTTCGAATCCCGGCGCGGCGATGCAAATGGGCAAGCCTCTTAATGTGTGGCCTCTGTTCACCTAGCAGTAAATAGGTACGGGATGTAACTCGAGGGGTTGTGGCCTCGCTTTCCTGGTGTGTGGTGTGTGTTGTGGTCTCAGTCCTACCCGAAGATCGGTCTATGAGCTCTGAGCTCGCTCCGTAATAGGAAAGACTGGCTGGGTGACCAGCAGGCGATCCCTGGATTCTCTCCTCTGTACCTCTGATAACACACCACCTTTGTCTCTCCTCAAACTGTGCTCTCTATCCTCAGCTGAGTCTCACAACATACGCGCGTTAAATCCAAGCGACAAGACAGCAGTGTGGCGAAGACCATTACACACATCAGCACTGTCTTAAGGTACATTCCTTACCACCTTGCAAGTCTTCTCCAGTTGCATTCGCTTGAACGCCTTTTGTGAGTCTATTCATTCCACAGACTTCCCTGCCTGGTGTCCCCGTCAGCAGACACTGCCACTGCCTGTCCTCTCCTGTCCTGTCCTGTCTTCGCTACCCTGACCTTGATCATTTCCCTCTCCCCAGGCGCCGCCACTGACTGCTCTGCTTTGCTTTGCTCTGCTCTATTCTGCTCTTTCAGTCAGTTTGGTCCCTAAATGCACGCCTCGTTTGCTGGACAATTACCGCCTACTTTTATTCCGCTTTTCCATTTTCCTCAGCCTTTAACTTTCCTGTTTTAATTACCAAAGACTAACACGGAAGTCAAATCACCTTCCACTTTGCGTCATCAATTATCCCCTTCGTTTACTCTCATTCCAACTAATTTAGATCGATGCATTTACATATAATGATTAGTAGCGGGGAAAGCCAAGCCTGTCCATCTCTCTCTCTCTCTCTCTCTCTCTCTCTCTCTCTCTCTCTCTCTCTCTCTCTCTCTCTCTGCCTCGGGCGTCTCCTTTCATTCCCTCTCAGTTACCTCGGCTCACAAGACCTATTAATTTCACACACGGGTGCCTGTCTCATGGTGTCTATAGAGGATAAACTGGCACGACACACACACACACACACACACACACACACACACACACACACACACACACACACACACACACACACACACACACACAGGCAGACAGACAGAGACAGACAGACAGACAGACAGACAGACAGACAGACAGAGACAGAGAGAGAGAGAGAGAGAGAGAGAGAGAGAGAGAGAGAGAGAGAGAGAGAGAGAGAGAGAGAGAGAGAGACTGAGAAAGGACCTTCGGGGTTTGATCTCATATCACATCCTTTCCACTTTTCTTTGCTATTAGAGGCGAAATTGGTAGAAGGAGAGGTTTGAGAGAGAGAGAGAGAGAGAGAGAGAGAGAGAGAGAGAGAGAGAGAGAGAGAGAGAGAGAGAGAGAGAGAGAGAGAGAGAGAGAGAGAGAGAGAGAGAGAGAGACTTATTTCCCGAAGAATCCTCACCTCTTTCTCTCCTCCACCGCCTCCATTCGCCTCCTTAGTGTACTGGCCACGGACACTAATCACGCTGCAGGGGATGATCGTTGCTGCCCTCCTGTCTCCCTCCTGTCACTGTTCCTGGCATCCCACCACACTAATCCCTTCCCCTTCCCCCTTTCCCAACCCCCCCAGGTACCATCACACCTTCCTATCACAGTACCAGCCTCAGCTTCATCTCTCCTGCCCCGCCACTGCTTCCCTTCACGCGGGTGTCTTTTCACACAGTACGCCGTGTTTTGAGATGCTTTGCTCCTTCATCACGGCTATTTTCTATTTCTAAAGGCGACGTAAATGGCAAGCCGTGTTCTCTAGAGTGTTTCTCCTCTTAATTATGTAAAAATTTTGTTAATCTCTCAGTAGAAATGTAAAAATTCTCTCTCTCTCTCTCTCTCTCTCTCTGCTAATAATGATGGGAGGAGGGAAGGAAAGTTTCAAATTAAGGGAAGATTCCTGATAAGGCGGGGAAAGTTGCGGCGGAGGAAATAGAGGAATAGGAGGTACTCTCTTCTTCTCAGGGAGAGAGAGAGAGAGAGAGAGAGAGAGAGAGAGAGAGAGAGAGAGAGAGAGAGAGAGAGAGAGAGAGAGAGAGAGAGAGAGAGAGAGAGAGAGAGAGAGAGAGAGAGAGAGAGACTAACAAATAACAAACATACGAGGAGTGAGAAGAAAACCGACAGACAAACAAACGAACAAGACCACAGATAACAATAATAAAAAGTAGTGCTTCATTGCAACTTTCCCCCCAATATCTCCACACACTTACTGACTTTACTGCTGCTTCCTTCCGCTACTCAGTTCTGCGCGTGCTGGCAAACACACCAGCTTGTTTTGCTCAAACTTCGCTGAAATTAAGATTATTTTATTCTTAATCACATCAATTTATTTTCAAACCTATTCATTTGCTGGTCTGCGTAAATTTAAGTTTCTTGATCTTTCAAAACACAAAAGTTAATTTTTTTTTTTTTCAGTCTCATATATTAGTTATAACTAGATTATCTATTGTTTCAGCTTTTTCATAGATTGTTATATGAATACTAACTTTTTCTATGGTCACGATATTAAAACACTAGAGCCACCATGCTCAATTCACACCAGTTTCTGTTCTCTCTGATGCTGAAGTTGTGGTGTAGGTGACACAAAACTCCCTGCACGGAGTAGGAAGGGGTAGGAGTCACGGCAATCTGAGGGGCAACCAGCTTGAATTAAACACTTCACACACAGAAGCCACAGAACGTCTAACTTCAGATCTCCTTAAATTTCTGATTGGAACTAAGTATTGTTCAACGCCTTAAAAATTCAATTCAATGAGTAAATGAACAGTTCTGTGGAAAAATGAATGGATGGAAATATTGGTATGTGGATGGAAGAAAGTTAATGGATGAGTAGACAGATAGATAGATGGATGAATGAATTTTACTTGTAGGTTGGTGCATGGAAGGATTGACGAATATGACGTACACAGTGAGATCTGGGGTTGGTAAAAGTCAATGTGAAGAAATTTAACTTTGCTTCAAGTAACTGTAACCTTCACGAAACTGGCACGTTCTTAAATGCACAAACTTTGCATTATACTTTAATAGCGCCGAAGTTGTTGCATTCTCGAGTTTGTGTTTTTTTTTCATTTGCGAGCGTCCAAACTGCAAACTATACATGAAGCTGCAAACGATAACTGAGAACTGTCAGCTTTAATTTTTCTTTTTATGTTATGTTTTTTAGCGCCTGTAGTCCTATTTAAAGAGTATGGGACGCACTGTCCACCTTCCCATAGCGACGCAGGCAATCTTATTTATAGTAGTACCCATATGAGCGTGCATATCACCACCCAAGCGCATCTTTGGTTTAAGGCAATTACGCCTCCTCCTAGAACCTGGGTATCATAGTGTCATGTAGGTAACTTTAAACCACTCGACAAACGACAAAGTTTCAAAGCGGCACGTGGTGGGATTCGAACCTACGCATGGATGTCTACCCGATCCCACGCTCACCTCCTTATCCACTACGCCACCACGTTTACCAGCAATGCACCTTAAAGCTGAACTCAACATCCAAAGAGATCCATATCAAAGTACACGCCATCATCCACGAGTACACCCGTCCTGAAGAGTCACACAAACATTTTGGTAAGGCAACACGGCAAGATACGTGAGGAAACTTACTGCAGGACCTGAAAACTATCTCTGCGCGACCCGAAAATACCGATCCATGCATGAGTGATGATGAGTCTATGTCATTCGTTCAAGCTATGAAGGATGGAGGGAAGTGTTACGTTGAAATGGTTCTATATATAACCTTAAAAAAAAAAATGCGGGAAGACTACTTTAAAATGCTAAATCTATGTGTCGTGTACTTTCCACAGGCTGCACCTCACTGAACCATGACATTTCAAAAAGAACAGCTACTACATAACACTTACCGCAGACATTCCCAGTGTCACTAGATAATATATGTAGTCAGTACCAATATTCTAAAACTATTTCCTAGACTGTACCACCATAAGGTTGATTTAGTGGACGCCTGGAGCAAACGGAGCGTGTTTAGAGTTGGAAGAATGACTGGTGTGTTTGGCTGCCAGTGTGACGTCCCTACGTGACCCGCGTCCCAAATATCGTGCACTGAGACTTATAACGACGTGACCTTACAGCGCCCTGGGAGTGAACGAGACTTATAACGACGCGACCTTCCAGTGACTCGGGAGTGAGCGTCCTGGCCAAACAGCTCGTCTACTCACATTCCTGGCGTCAAAATGCTCAAAAACAGAAAACCTTTAAATCCATGAAAGGCTTCAAATCTAAAAAGAAAATAACAGAAACTGTAATGAATGAATAAATACATAAACAAATAAATAGATAAATAAATCAAATATATCATTAGATAAGTAAAGAATATCATGGAATAAATCTGATTTAATTCAGTAAATAACATGTGAAAAGATTGACGAGAATATGAAACAAAATTATATACACGCCTTTGTTCAGTTTGTGGAGAAGCCAACAGGAATCAGGAACAATGCATGTTTCGGAAAAAAATGTTCAGATATTCAGGAAGAAGGAATGCAGCGACGCCATCTGGAGAAAATAGTATCCTGTATCCTTTCAGTGAGGATAACGGGATGGCGGGAGGGTGAGAAGGACTCCAGGATAAAGAAGAGCGCGGCCTTGACCTTCCAAGGCGGCCGCTGATGGGAATGCAAACCACTTTTCCATAAAACTTCAACATGCAAAGTGAAACGCTTGTATTTCTTTCACATTTTGTTTTGGAGAATTTGGTTCTGCAGGCTGCGGCACATTGGCATGTCCTCAATCGCCGCACCGCTCCGAGACCTTGACACTTGGCACTCGGCTCCTCGATTAGTGCAGTCACCTGGGTGCAGTGCTGTCACAGTATTCAAGAACCCTGTGGTAAACCCTGACGTCCACTGGTATCAGTTGCGATGGGTTCAGTATATGCGTGATTACATTTTTAAACGATCTTATTTTGATATTTTCAAAATTAACAGAACAGGACAATATGCTAAAATTAAAGTATAATATTTTGGAATAACAGTAAAATTGCGATTGTGAACATCTAATAAGATACGGATGAGAGGAATGACAGACCATTATTTTGTGTTACTTTTTCTTATGCAGGAAGGAAACCAGCCAAGGTTAACAAAATATTTAAAAAATATACCCACTAGAGTGCTAGTTCCCTTAAAGAGAAGGATGAGTTAGCAAATTAAGGAACAAATGTCTTGAAACCACCCTCTTAAAAGAAGTCAAATCGTAGGAAGACGGAAATACAGAAGCAGGCAGGGAGTTCCCTATTGTATTCCTATATTGTACTGCTCCTTTAAAGTTTCTCAATTAACAATAAAATAACTACATCATAATAGATATATCAAACGTATCAGAGTAAAATATAAATACATAAAAAAATATCGTATCGGATGTTCCTGAAAATCACTCTCAGGGTAAGGAAAAAAAAAAGTTGGAATGATTTAGCAGCACAGAGCATCGATACCAGGTGTTTACTATCAGAGAGGAAGGAGGTCGGTGCAGCAACAACAGTAACTATTCAAGAAAACTTTCCTTGTTTTATATAGCTCGAGGCAAATGAAAGCTCTGAGAATTTAAAGGAAGATGTTCAGAAATCAATACGAAAGAAACACTCAGGTGATACAAAGATTAAGTAATAATTAGGAAATTGTTCCCATTACGTTTTGAACATATGTACGAAACAAACAATATATCTATACATTCCTCATTACAGAAAAAAACGAGAGGAAAAAGAGCATTATATCAATCAAAAAAACACTAAGAAAATAATCAGAATAGAGAAAAAAAAAAAACTACATTTAGGAATAGAAATAAAATCAAAGCAAACTATCAACCTAGGACTAGAATAACCACACACAGTATCAACAGAAACAATGTTTAATAAACACTCCCAGTACTCAAAACTCAGGAGACAAATTACAAATACTGAGCACAGGTACATAAATGAGCCTTATCTTCCCGCTAACTTCACATTTGGTTTTGAGTAATTAAGTGGCGCTGCGGTTGATTAACTACTCTGGGACGATGACGCTTGAGTGAGCCGCGCCTGGAGATGGGAAGGTAGGTCAGGGTGAGGAGGAATTAGGATACTGCGATAAGAAAAGTATATTACACCAGGGAATCAGTTCTCTCTCTCTCTCTCTCTCTCTCTCTCTCTCTCTCTCTCTCTCTCTCTCTCTCTCTCTCTCTCTGTGTGTTTCACTGTTTGATCTGCTGCAGTCTCTGACGAGACAGCCAGACGTTACCCTACGGAACGAGCTCAGAGCTCATTATTTCCGATCTTCGGATAGGCCTGAGACCAGGCACACACCACACACCGGGGCAACAAGGTCACAACTCCTCGATTTACATCCCGTACCTACTCACTGCTAGGTGAACAGGGGCTACACGTGAAAGGAGACACACCCAAATATCTCCACCCGGCCGGGGAATCGAACCCCGGTCCTCTGGTTTGTGAAGCCAGCGCTCTAACCACTGAGCTACCGGGTGTGTGTGTGTGTGTGTGTGTGTGTGTGTGTGTGTGTGTGTGTGTGTGTGTGTGTGTGTGTGTGTGTGTGTGTGTGTGCGTGCTCGCGCTCTCTGTGAGTAATATACTATTACAAATATATTTCACAATTAAAAATAGAAATTCACACACTGATAAATACACACACACACACACACACACACACACACACACACACACACACACACACACACACAAACACACACACACACACACACATACAATCCTAATATGCACACATTTTCGCGTACCTGAAGTATTTAAAAAGAAAACATCAAACGGAAAATTTTGAGACAGGGAGAAAACAAACGCGCGGAAAGCTTCTTAGTAGGCGGCGGGAAGAACGTGAGGGGTCCAATTCTTGTCAGCCTCTTACTGCCGGCAGGAGATCCCCGGGGGTTGGGGAGGAAGTGAGGACCGCAGGGAGAAAATACGCGCCCACACACATCAGGAAATTTATGATGGGAAAAAAATGTATGATACTGAGAGAGAGAGAGAGAGAGAGAGAGAGAGAGAGAGAGAGAGAGAGAGAGAGAGAGAGAGAGAGAGAGAGAGAGAGAGAGAGAGAGAGAGAGAGAGAGAGAGAGAGAGAGAGAGAGAGAGAGAGAGAGAGAGAGAGAGAGAGAGAGAGAGAGAGAGAGAGAGATGTAATAAAGTGAGGTATATACAAGTTTTTAGATTAGATTAGGAAAATGATTAGTTAAGAGGATTTGATAATAATAAGATAAGATTATCAATGGTGTAGTTTAAAGGTTTAACAAAGAAATAAAACACACACACACACACACACACACACACACACACACACACACAACACGTAGAGTAGGGGCTAGCACGTTCGGCACACAACATGCAGAGAGAGCTTTGATTCTAGTTCTGGGAGAGCTGAGGTTGATGGACGAGCTTCTGTGGCCAATATTTAGAAACACTTTACTCTCACCACTACTATATCCAAAGCCCACACTGGTAATTACTGCGGTTCTCAATAGTGTTTATCTTCTAAATAATATACAAATTTATCAATAGAATTATAGAAACACCTTCAAAAACCCGCTAACTTCAACTACAGCCTTTTGAAAATAGTGGATACGGATAAGAAATCGGAGCTTTTCTATTTCTATGCCAGAGAAGCTGGCCAAGGGCAACACAGGATTGAAAAAAAAAAAAAAAAGCCACTTGGAATGCCAGTTCCCATAAAGATTAAAATAGAATTAGCCAAATGTTTCCTTCTTACACCAGCAACTCTTGTTCACCAGTAGCACGTTCTCTCAGGGAAGGGAGGCAGTGGCACGACGCATGTTTTCGTCTCGCTTACCAGGTGTGGGAGTGTGAATGATGTCAATCCTGTCTTACCCTTATCTAAAGATCCATCACCAAGAGTTCTGATTTTTTTTTGCGGGGGAACAACTGGCGGTATAACGACCCAGGGTAAAACAAAAAATAGAAAATAGAAAATAGTCATAGGGAAATGTTGTAATTCAAGAATCATCAAGAAAAAATAACAAATAAAAGTAGAAGAAAGAATGAGAGAAAATACAGAAAAAAAAAGTATAAACAATAAAGGAGGGAAGAGAAAATCCGGTAAAAAGATTTCAAAAAGCTATTACAATCCTTAAAATTTTGTATTCATGAGAGACGACGAGACGTGACTTCCGAGAACAAAAAGATGCGGTGAGTCACCACAAAACTAAACGCGCTGTAGATCAGCAGCAGATTACACGAAGAGATATCAAGGTGGTCATCACCAAATCAATACACAGGGGAGGCAGAGAGGTCACCAGCAGCAAATGACATGAAGACGGAGAGTCAGCAAAGCATAGAAAACGCCACACCCTTGCTCTTGGTTACATAAAGATGCAACTTACCGAAGTTATTCGGTATTGAAAGCTGTATGATCGGAATATCAAATTTGAATATAGTTACTTGAAAATTAGCCTTATTGAAAGTGTACGGAAATGAGCAGTATTATCAAAGTATTAGGAAGCAAATAAAGTTTACAAAAAATTAATCCTATTTAAAGTTATGGGAAAAAAAACGTAAGGTCGAAGTAGTAAGGTAATAAATCTCATAGCAATAGATACCTTGTTGCTGCAGAAAATCTCACTAAACTCACAGTAACATCATGAAGTATAGAAGAAAGAAATAGAAAGAAGGAAACAGAGATAGCCA
>NC_059296.1:30343868-30408868 GCF_017591435.1 Portunus trituberculatus | reverse complement strand
GAACGAGAGGTGCCCAAGCTGCACTGACGGCACATCTCACATGCCACTAACTCTCCCACAGACGGCACACCTCATATACCACTAACACTCCCACAGACCAGTACGCGCGTTGGTGCCAGGACGCGTCACTCTGAACCCCTGCAGCAGCACATACCGGAGAGGCGAGGCTTGGGACACACTCGTGCATTACATAGGATAAAGATTCAGCTTGTAGTGTAATGAGGCCAAGTGTCTTTTCTTCCTCCTCCTCCTTATCATCATCATCATCACCACCTACAAAGCAAATTACCAAAATTTATCCAAAGGCTTCGCAATTAAACCCTCTGAGAAACACCTGAAAAACTAAAAAAAATTTTGTCCGATCTGAACGTAGGCCTATATTTTAGAGTCTAGAGTTTACCTCATAATGCTTTATAAATGTTTAAGGTTTTCACAATTATTTGACCTCAACTCTTCCTGACACTTAATCAGTCAAATATTCCAGGAAATGGCACCAATCTTTTCTTATTTCAATTCTTTTTTATTTCATATTCTCCCATCAAGCGTTGTTAACTCAGGTACTGTTGATTCATTCAGATATGTGGAAATAATCCCCTGTTGTGATTCTTTAAGTCTGAATAACGAACACGTTCACCTGATGGGTTCATATCTCACCAAAGAGGAGAAAAAAACTTGATATGTAACCAGGATATAACGAATCAAATTTAATAAACCTTCGTAGTGACTTGTTTCTAGACGAGTTATGTGTGCTGACGCCGTCACAATAATGGAAAAAAGAATTGTTTACAGGACAATTCACTCAACATTCCGGTTTTCGAGTTAAAATGTGTTAAAAAGAATAAAAATGTGAAGGTATATAGATGAGGCACCTCATCAGATAACACAAATAATGGGATTGTATGTAAATTGTATGTGGTACGATTAAACCTCATGTCTTTCTTACTCTCCTCTAAAATAGTACGTAAATTCCTTTTCAAACATATAAAATTCCATATTGTTATTCTATACAACACGGTACCATTTTCTTTTTTCCCTTTTTTTTTTCTCTTCTTCCTCCTCCTCCACTACATCATTATTTTCCAACCCCTTTCCTTCATACAGTTTCTTCTGCACGTTTTTTCTATTTCTACTCCTTCTATTTTCACCTTACACATTCCCCTGTCACTCAAGGTTTTACCACCACTACCACTACCACCACCACCACCACCACCACCAAGTGCCACACCAACACTATTTTCTCCTTTACCTCCAGACGTGATGGGAACAGAGGGGAGCAAATGGCAATAATAGCCTGGCCTTTGACCGAGAAAATGTATGTATAGGAGGAGCCTCTCTCTCTCTCTCTCTCTCTCTCTCTCTCTCTCTCTCTCTCTCTCTCTCTCTCTCTCTCTCTCTCACTCCAATAACTCTCACAGCTCGACCTTCCTGTCTCACCCTTCTGTCAACCTTCCTACCAACTACCCTCAACTTTCTTATTTCCTCTTTTTTTCCCATTTCTCTTTTGTTAACATCGGCTTACTCGGCTACCTCTCTCCCCCTCTCTCTCTCTCTCTCTCTCTCTCTCTCTCTCTCTCTCTCTCTCTCTCTCTCTCTCTCTCTCTCTAACACCTGAAGCAGACACAGTCAATGGCCACGCAGAGTTCAGACCAAGAGGCGTTGCTGGAGTGGAAATCGGAAGGCGTGAACTGAAGCACAGGTGATTAATTAAGTGGCAGTGGCAGGTGATATCTCCCTATCCCCACCAAACGCGTCCTATGTTAGCCCGTGTCACGTTAGCAGGGTGGCCACGTGTGCTGTATTGTTGCGCGTCATTCAGGTGTGGTGGTAGACCCGGGGGAGCCACTCCTGCCGCCACACGTCCCTGCAGCCTGGCGTGGCGGGGAGGGAGTCAGGAAAGGGCGTGCAGTGAACAGGGCAGTGCACGCTGACTAATCTTCACTGTCTCTCTCTCTCTCTCTCTCTCTCTCTCTCTCTCTCTCTCTCTCTCTCTCTCTCTGTGTGTGTGTGTGTGTGTGTGTGTGTGTGTGTGTGTGTGTGTGTGTGTGTGTGTGTGTGATTGGAAAGGAAATGTAAGATAAACTCTCTCTCTCTCTCTCTCTCTCTCTCTCTCTCTCTCTCTCTCTCTCTCTCTCTCTCTCTCTCTCTGTCTGTTCGTGTGTGTGTGTGTGTGTGTGTGTGTGTGTGTGTGTGCGTGCGTGCGTGCGTGTGAATGCGCGTGCGTGCATGCGTGCGCGTGCGTGCCCACCCATAAACACACACACCCACACACACCCACACAGAGAGAGAGAGAGAGAGAGAGAGAGAGAGAGAGAGAGAGAGAGAGAAAGACAGTGGAAGTTAGCCAGCGTGCACTGCCCGGGTTCGAGTCCCGGTGCGGCGAGGCAAATGGGAAAGCCTCTTAATGTGTGGCCCCTGTTCACCTAGCAATAAATAGGTACGGGATGTAACTCGAGGGGTTGTGACCTCGCTTTCCCGGTGTGTGGAGTGTGTTGTGGTCTCAGTCCTACCCGAAGATCGGTCTATGAGCGCTGAGCTCGCTCCGTAATGGGGAAGACTGGCTGGATGACCAGCAGGCGACCGAGGAGGAGGTGAATTACACACACACACACACACACACACACACAGAGAGAGAGAGAGAGAGAGAGAGAGAGAGAGAGAGAGAGAGAGAGAGAGAGAGAGAGAGAGAGAGAGAGAGAGAGAGAGAGAGAGAGAGAGAGAGAGAGAGAGAGAGAGAGAGAGAGAGAGAGAGAGAGAAAGAATCAACTTACAACGAGCATTAATCACTAACATCAACTCTCCACGACACGGAGAGACAGACACCACTCCTTTCTCTCACCCTGACCTCTTAAGGGCCTCTCTCTCTCTTTCCCTCACGCACGGACACCAAAGACGGAACCATCACCACCAACTCTTCCCATCAAACAGAGAACAAAACAGCAAAGCACCAGACTCACAGGCAGGGACGTAAGACAACCAGTAACGGCGGCGCCACACCTTACCGCCGCGGCTGACCCACATTATAAACACCAGTGACCCGCTCCAGTCGTGTCGCGACCAGCACATCCCTTCCTTAACCGTCAGTGTCGCCACTCCTCTCTTCCCCTCTGACCTCTCCTCAGCCTCTCACCCTCACTCACAGGCAGAGGAAAGAGAGAGAAAGAGAGAGAAACTGGAAAGAATAAGCCTCGCCTCACTCACACTGCTGTAAAAAGAGGCACTTTGCGTCGCAGGGCAAGCCAAGGCAACCTGTAAAGATCCTTATTTGTGAAGAGGCGGGTCGTTGTCCCCAGCTGTGGAAGGAGGAGGAGGAGGAGGAGGAGGAGGAGGAGGAGGAAGAAGAAAGGGAAAAGAAGGAGGCCAACGAAGACAACAAAAAAAGAGGTAAAAGAAAGGAGCAAGAGGAAGACAATGAGTATGAACAAAGCGTACAAAGACATGAACAGGAAGAGAAAGAGGACGAGGAAAAGAAAGGAAGAGAAGGAGGAGGAGGAGGAGGAGGAGGAGGAAAATGAGTTATGGTGCACATGGCAGGTCAAAAGATAAAAATAGACATGAGGAGAGAGTTAACGTCAAGATCAAACAGGAAAAAAGAAATAACCGACATCGGAGAAAAGTAAATTCGAATAGGAAACTCAGACAGGATGAAGAACCACAGGCCTGAACAACACAGAGAAGAAGGAAATGTGCAAGGGGTGACGTGAGCACGATAACAACACGAAATCACACATTAATCAGAAGAGAATGGAAGCGGACAGAAACGCAAGGAAACTATGCTTGTAATTATGTATGAAAATGGAAACATTGTAAAAGGAAAGAGACACGTGGGAAAACAGACAGTGCAAGGAACAGACACAATATGATGAAGAATGACTGCAAATATGATGACATAAACAGAGATAGGAGAGAAGAGTGCTTGAAAGATAAAAGAAACAGATAATACCTCTCTCTCTCTCTCTCTCTCTCTCTCTCTCTCTCTCTCTCTCTGAAAGGATGTAACCGCTTTAAGTAGCCAAATAGGATTTAACCTTCAGTAAACAACGCTTAGAATGACGTGACCTAATATAAAATTATCCTCTTTCTCTTATCAGCATCCTGTCCATGATAGTAAAACGATCCACACACACACACCCTCTCTTCCTCCCTCTCTCCCTCTTTCCCTCTCTCCCTCCCTCCTCCTCCCTCTTTCCCTCCCTCCCTCCTCCCTCTTTCCCTCCCTCCCTCCCTCCCTCCTCATCCCTCTTTCCCTCCCTTCCTCCTCCTCCCTCTTTCCCTCCCTCCCTCCCTCCTTCCTCCTCCCTCAGATTCGGCTGCCTTTTGTATCAATAAACCGTTAGTTAGCATTATTATTATTATTATTATTATTATTATTATTATTATCATTATTATCATTATAATTATTATTATTATTATTATTATTATTACTATTATTATCTTTCTGAGGATGGCCGTGAAGCTGAAACGTCAAAGAATATATTCCTCTGCATCAACTTTTGTTTCCCTACCACCCACTCTACACATTATTATCATTATTATTACCATTATCATTCAATGTCTTTTACATCTTGGTTGTATTTATTCGTGTATCCAGAAATCCAAATCGATCAAGTATAGGTACATAAATTTACTGAAGCTTAAAAATAAAAGATCAATCGCTGCATTAGTAGATAAAAAGATAAAGAAATGTTGACATTATTTTTCACTTTATATCATCTTACCCTAACAACATAGAAATTCAAACATACACACAGACTATGTGAACAGATCGGGAGATGGGAACTTTTTTCCGCAACGAAAGTTTGATTTTTCTTACGAAGTTTTATAGTTTCCTTTTATGCGGGGGGTTGTGTGTGTGTGTGTGTGTGTGTGTGTGTGTGTGTGTGTGTGTGTGTGTGTGTGTGTATACATCATTAAGCACAAAATACAAAAAAAAATGGAAAAAAAATTGACAAGAACATAGACAGCCTGAGATGAATCAAAAGAAGAAAAAAATGAAAGCTCAAAGATGTAAAGACTCAAACCTGTAAATTTTCATAACAAAAAAATATCAAACAAAAATAAAAAATAAAACATTACCACAGAAGCAAAGTAATACATTAATACACTCACCCACAGCCGCGCCTCACGCCTCATGCATTTGTGTGGCCCCCGTGCCGCATCTCACCTCTTGCCTGTTGGAGGAAACGTGGTCTTGATTACATGAACGTGTGAAGAAAGAAGAGGCGTGTTCGTCTGGTTACAACAGCGCCTCCTCAGAAAATGCAGCTTTCTCCAAATGTTGCAGATCATTCAGTCTGAAGAACAAACACTACAACTGAACAAAAATAACAAGATGGGCATGAAAAGAACAACAACAACAATAGCAGCAACAACAAAGAAAAATGCACAAATAAAATGAAAAAATAAAAATTAACAAAAACAAGAAACGTATTCTTTTTTTTTTTTTTCCTCGTCTTATTTCCAATCCCTTTATCTTTGACAGTATTTCATTTCTAGTTAACAGCAAAGTGAAGCAAGTGACGCGGTGTACAACATGGCTGTATGGTGTCCGTGTCTTGTCTCCAGAGCTGCGACGTAGAGCTGTGGCGGCCGCGAGGCAGGCCGTGTGAGGCAATTGTAATTTAGCAGGTGGTGGTGGTGGTGGTTACGATAAGAACAGTGAAAGGTAAACAAGAGCAGTAGCAGCAGTAACAGAGAGAGAGAGAGAGAGAGAGAGAGAGAGAGAGAGAGAGAGAGAGATTACTTAATTATATATCATTGCCTTTTCTCCATTGATATAACCAACACACACACAAGTCCAGCATAGGTTTCCTTAACT
Source organism: Portunus trituberculatus (assembly GCF_017591435.1). Lineage (NCBI taxonomy): Eukaryota > Metazoa > Arthropoda > Malacostraca > Decapoda > Portunidae > Portunus > Portunus trituberculatus. The sequence continues at coordinate 30,403,053 of NC_059296.1, read as the reverse complement.
TACCGTCGATCACTGTCTCGCCTCCTCGCCACGTAACACCTCTCCGTTCATAAAAGCAAATCACTCCCTCCCGGCCAAACACATTTCACTTCTCAACGCTTCTGCATCACCCAAACAACCTCCAAACTGCCACCACATCCATACCAAGACACTACTGTATCTCACGCCATTCACAGAACTGCTGATCATCGCTCCTTCAAGGGGGACGCACAAGATATTCACCAAAAAGCGAACGTCACGATCACAACCACACGTACATTGCGGAACTTCATCTTGGTAGAGCGTGGCGGTCCGGGAAAGAAAGGGACGTGGGCGGAGTTACAGACGCCATTTGGGGCTTCAGTTGTGCTGGTTCGAGCATGCGGTAGCTGATCTTTGTGGCTACAACTTCCCGCGCTTAATTTACCACAAAAGTATTGTAAATGTAATATACATATTTTGTTCCTTCATTTTGCTGTTTTTTAGTCCATCACTTTAACGTTCCAATAATATATGAGGCTGAAAAAGAAAGAGGTAAAGTCGAAACAGCTGGTCGAAACCAAGTAAGCCAGATAATAGAAAATATTTGTACTTTATATCCTTTCTATAGATCAAATTTACAGACTTGACACATAACTGTGATCACATTAATGCAATACTGGTGCAATGAAATGATGAGGGATATATTTCCTAAGCACCTGCCTGCTGAGGAATAACACGCCATCTTGCACCGCTGTCAAGCGACATAAGGAAACATTACTCTCTTCAGCACTCTTCTCACTCGGGCAGCAACTGTCTGTCTTAGGATTACTGCATGTTTTTTTTTTTTTTTTTTCCAAGAAATATATATTTCTTGATCTTATTTAAGATTAAGAAATCTGCTCTGGCCGGCTCGCTGGCTCTGGCTCTGGCTATTTCACTCTGGCTGGTTGTGTGGCACCCTTGCTGGTTGACTGGCTGGCTGCTGCTGATCGTAGATCATATTTTTAGCTGTGTGTTTTGGAGCTGCTTGGCTGATCGCCTGACGCCGCTGTCTATGGTGTTATATATATATATATATATATATATATATATATATATATATATATATATATATATATATATATATATATATATATATATATGTGTGTGTGTGTGTGTGTGTGTGTGTAAAATCTAACGTCACTTTGTATATACACTTAGTCACTTATTTATCTATATTTGGGTGACATCTTATACCCGGCTGGCTAACTCTGCCTAGTAGTAGTAGTAGTAGTAGTAGTAGTAGTAGTAGTAGTAGTAGTAGTAGTAGTAGTAGTAGTAGTAGTAGTAGTAGTAGTAGTAGTAGTAGTAGTAGTAGTAGTAGCAGTAGTAGTAGTAGTAGTAGTAGTAGTAGTAGTAGTAGTAGTAGTAGTAGTAGTAGTACTATATAGTCAAAAGAAAAAATACAAACAAATAAATGATAATATTTACAATACCTGTTTCATTTGTACAACTTCAGTGACGAAATTTACAACTTACTACTAAGTACTTGAGTAACATACATGTCTTACGTTAATACAGAAAACTTTGCTCAAGCACACACACACACACACACACACACACACACACACACACACACACACACACATTTTCTATTCATATTTTTTTCTTAATGATTTTCGCGATTCAGAATGTCCGATGATCATTTAGGAGCCCTGACCACTGCCGCTGTCTGCTCCGATATCAGAAATACGTTTTGTTTTCTTTGGTTTTGTTACTATTATTATAATTGTTATTATTATCATTTTTATTATTATTATTATTATTATTAATTATTATTATTATTATTATTATTATTATTATTATTATTATTATTGTTATTGTTTTTTTTTTTTTTTTTTTGTTTTTTGTTGTTGTTGTTGTTATCATTATTTTTACCATTACTATCTTTACCATCATCAATATCATCATCATCATTATCTACATTCAATATGATATAAGGCAAGACGATAAGTGATATGGAAATTCAGTTTGACTCAGTTCTATCTCCTTTTTATTTCTTTTGCAGGTTTTCTATAAAAGGAAGGCCTATAATGATAAAGCAAACCAGCATGTAATAGTTTGCAGTTTGCACTTCCCTGGCAACCCTCCCACTGCTGAGTCCACATGAGCAGCAGTAGTATCCATGGATCAACTCAAATAAGATAAAGGATTGCTCAGTGTTCCGAGGATCAACCGATGACTAGTAACCTACGTTGTGTTGCGCTAGGTGTTCGAATCCCGACCATTCTTTTATATTAGTGCATCAGAGAAGGTATACGAAATACGAGACTACTCTGCTATTCTGTCCTGCAATCTGGAGTTATTGATGATGATGTCATTATTACTCATGAGAAGTGTGCGTGAATGCGAGCGTAAAATCGCTATATCGATCTTTGAATACCAGTGAATATCTGTGCGGTAATCACTGTCATGCTGCTGCTTCTCTGTAATTACTTAAAGGCTATTATATTGATGCATTGTATACACCTGCTTATGTTGATAAATACTCTTTTTTTATGTAGGGGAGCAAGCACATGACATTAAAATCTTGAAGTGTAGTAATGGTACAATACTCTCATGTCTTAGATAAATTTGCCTTTGGATAATTTAGCACTAAGCATTTCGCGAGACTTGTCATGCTCAAAAGTGCAAGGTTAATAAGTACACACTTTCACCAGGGTAAAGATTGTGAAAACGGAACCCTAGTTGTCGCTGCGCATTTATCCTTATCAGAGAGGCGCATATCATATCATATCACAGCAACGTGTCATTTCTAGAGAAGCAGAAAAAAAAAGTGTGTGCCGCTCCCTAACAAGTTATATAGAACAAGGGACTCATTTAAACCCTGGTTTCTGCTCCGAGCGGGTTGGTCAGTTGGTTGAAACTGCTAGCGGAGTTCCGAATAGTGACTCCAGTACTTTTGGGGTTCGTATGCTTGTCAGCGCGGCACAGAGTGGGAGAGTGCGTAGGATGCTGCTTTTTTTTTCAGTCAAGTCTTTCAACTCATAAAAACAAAGGTTGAAGCTTCCTGTGTCCCATCAGTAAAGAAAGACTGCCGACGTATCTGATTGGTATTACAATTAGAGAGAGCTCCTGCGTGCATCAACAAAAGGACCGAGGTAAGGTGTGTTGCTTTCTCACCTAATAATAATTTCAATTGATAATGAACATTGGTAAAATACACTCCTCTTTTTACTGTAATATCTGCAATGTGACGGTTACATCGGAAACTGTTGAAAGTGCCTCACTTTATATCAGTTAGATTGCTCCTCTTCAAGCTTAGGACTGCTGGGCCGGAGAACGACTTCGCTGTGTCTGCAGAGTTTTGTTCCTCTGCAGCTAAAAATTATGCATGGCATTTAGTTCGACCAACACAAAAGTTAATGACTCAAAGGGGAAGCAGGACAAAGAGAGACATTCCCAATGGTAATTACTGCGACAATATCGGATCGTTACTACAAAACTGGGGAGTCACTGCCTAGTGAAGGTACCAGAACATTTATTTAGAGTATACTGAGTTCTGTTCAATGCAAAAAATTATGGATGATTGTGTGTGTGCGTGAGTGCGTGCGTGCGTGAGTGAGTGAGTAAGTGAGTAGCAGAGTAGCTTCGCTCTTCTGCCTTCTCCATCAAGCACTGATGGAAAAGAGTGGTCGGGATTCAAACGTCTGTATATATATATATATATATATATATATATATATATATATATATATATATATATATATATATATATATATATATATATATATATATATATATATATATATATACGTATGTACACTGTGTGTGTGTGTGTGTGTGTGTGTGTGTGTGTGTGTGTGTGTGTGTGTGTAATTATTTTTTTAAGGAATACAGGCAGATTTACAATCAATAAATATGTCAGACATGGTCTGTCGAGTCGAAACTCCTACACTACGCTGTGTGTGTGTGTGTGTGTGTGCACACCTTCGAAGTGGGGTTGACTGCTGGGAAGGCGACGTTTCACGGTTAAGGAAATAAGTACCTAATTCCTATTTGATCGATCGTTATGGCAATTGCCTGAAGACAGTTTTTGATTTCCACTTATCTCTTCGGTCATGTGACATGTATAAGGATATTTATAATTGAATTCCAGCCAGCCTTTGTGCTTCGCTTTCCTCTGCGGAGGTAACTGCTGGTGTTGCACACGTGGACCATAGGAGCAGGTGTACACATGTTAGGACTTTCTATTTTTCAGTCTTGATTTTGCTTTCAGGAAAATGTTTTTGTCTACATGTTTTTTTTTCAAATAGCGTTGCGCATTTATTGATAACGAGTATTATTCTCAAAACGAGGACAGTAGTCAGGGAATGCTTTGAATACTAGGGAAACAGTGATATCTCTTTTTTTTTTTAATGCGTGCTGGATATGATAAACGATGCCTTCAAAGAAATCAGATCGTCCTGATTATCGCTACCATATCAGTCCCCGCCGGTATAACCCAGAGATCGTGACGGAACAGCGGGAAGGGAAGCAGGGGAGGTGAGGGATGAGTTAGTGGATCACGTGATGAGGAAACTCAGGACTCAGACATATAGAAGGTGCCATATTACTCAAACTGAACGATTTCATGTATCAATATGAATAACACTTCAATTTATTATGGATTGGGACTGGAGTATATCAATGTGAAATAAATTCATTAGACAACTGGGAGTGAGGCCTGGGAAAGGAGTACCTCGCAAGACAATCAGCGGGTATCGGCGTGCGGCTCACGTGTGCTGGCAATGAAGACTGATTATATCAAAACTTTTGAAGTGAACTGATAATCGACAGTTTTCCCAGATTGACTGAATGATAAATGTAGATAGCGTTCTCTTGTAATGAAAGTGAGTCAATGGAGTAATGAATAACGTGGTACGCAATGCTAAAAACAATGAATAGACAAATAAGTAAATAACGGTGAAGCAAGTAAGACACTTTTTTTTTTATACAATATGGGTTTTTCACGGGAATTTATGGGCTAAAGTCGGTACTTTTTGGGGTACCTCCTATCTCAAAGCCGTTGCCCCGAGTGAGGAAGCCCAACCTAAACTCGGACCGTGGACAGGATTCGAACCAGTGCGCTTGGAGACCCCTCGGATCCCAAAGCACGCATGGTTCCACTGTACCATTTCCTGAGTTTACTGCACAGGTTGCGTATCCACAAAATATGCTGCAAATAACAAATGCCAAAAAGAAATGAAGCACGTAAGAAGGAAGGATAATGCGATAAAAATGGACGAAGAAAGAAATGAAGAAGGAAGAAAGTAAGACTATACTACATGAAAACTGCACGTTACAGTTATATGTATTCTTGGAGTGACTGCCTCAACCATGTCATAATATGCTACGGGAGTTTGCACGACGACTCAATGCAATTCTCTGAATGCAACTCGCGATCTTCTGACTAGATTGGTCATGGAACGGCGTGACTGATAGGTTCCCTTTCACTATGAAGATCTTTAACCAACATCTGTACTATATATCACATTACTGTGGTGAAAATATAGAAATTATTACTGTGGATGTGGAGTCCCAATATTTTACGTTTTTCATTACTTTTCTTCACAATCATCAGATCAGACTCAGGACACAGTGAGAAGCCATGAACTCCACGTCAGAAGAGGCCACCTCCTCGTCCCTCCAGAATGGAGACTGTGTCGAGATGCAGGGGAAAGACAACCCAAGCTTCGCGCCCCATGCCGAGGACGAAGGGAAGGACGGGGGTGCGAGGAGTAGGGTGAGTGTAACTGCTGCTAATCTAACTCTTGCCCTTTGATAATGAACAGATAAAGGAAAATGGATAAATGACGTCTAACAGCTAACTTTTCTATTATTGAATATTTAGCTTTTTAAAAGTAAAGGTGAGAGAGACAAATAGTTTGTGCCATGGACAGTTTCAGTAACAGATCGTAGATTAGGATTTTTAACTCATCTTGTTTGTTCGGCGAGAGTAAAGTTCAGATAAAGAGCCTGACTAAGGAGTGTGCCTAAACACGTCAGCCTCACAGACTTGTTTGTTCGAATATCTCTTGATAAGAAAGTAAGTACCAAGCAGCTGGATATGCCAAGAATTCAACTTTTGACAGCCAACATAAAGCTTGAGTATTTTATTAATTTAATGACCAAGTTCTTTCCCGCTGTCGTTATCTCATGCGAATGACGTTCAAGTAAGGAAATGTCATATGGCCATTTACCTATCACGTTATTACAAAATAATAAAATTTTTATCATTATTACATCTAAACTGCGCACAAGGAAGGAAATATCAGTTACAGCAGTGTCGAGTGTGGAATGATCATAGATAACACACATTCAAAACCCGGATATGCCTTTCAACTGAACACTAGGTTTTATATGCATTTCCTTTCTTCTCATCAGTTTGCTGTGTTTTGAAATTAATTTTTCGTAATTTTGAAGTGAATGATTCATAATGTTTTGAATTGTTCTTGTCAAAGGTCTTTTGTTCATTTACTTTATTTTGTAGACTTTCATTCGGTCAAAGACAAGAGTCATGTGTAGTAAACAGTCTCTGAATAGTAACTAAAGAAGTTCCGGTTCGCCAGTCATTGACAAACACTACTGCGCCAGGTCTACGTTTGAAGAAGGGGTGCACATTGCTTATGACTTGGATGAGGCGTGAATGGCAGTTACATACAGCCCGAATACCTGATCTGATGAAGAGGAAGGGCAATGATTGAGTGGTCTCCCTCAGTCATTGACAAATACTACTGAGCCAGGTCTAAGGGTGCACATTGCTTCCTTTCCGATTATGTTATCAGCCCTGTCATGACTTGGATGAGGCGTGAGTGGGAGTTACCTACAGTCCGAATACTTGATCTGATGAAGGGGAAGGGCAATGATTGAGTGATCTGCGCTCCCTCTCTCGTCATTCATTCCCTCATATGTCACTAAATAATTTGACTTTATATAGTGAGTGCACATGCAGTACAGATATGTTTAGGAAGTCATACTGATTTACTGAGGCATATAAAGTTCAATATATAATGAAATAAAAAATAACAAGACAAATTGTGATAAGCGGCGTGTCTATGGTGAAGTAACAAAACATTTCCGGTACATAATGGTATATCCTGCATTGGCTGGGAATATTAATGATTTCCAGGTCAGTTCCTGTCTCACTTTCCATCTTTAAAAGTGGGAACTTCAGACTTACGTGCGTGTGTGTGTGCGTGTGTGTGTGTGTGTGTGTGTGTGTGTGTGTGTGTGTGTGTGTGTGTGTGTGTGTGTGTGTGTGTGTGTGTGTGTGTGTGTGTGTGTGTGTGTTTTATTTATACTATGGTTTAAGGGTTCTTTCCTTTCTCTCCTTATATAGCTGCGTCTAGTATAAAAAATTATCATAATTGTCTAATCTTTCCTACTGCCACCAATAATCATAATGGAACTTGCATTATTTTAGAGTTCAGTCGTGAACATCAATGCAGAGTGTTCTGATGATGAGGAGGATGAGATGCACGAGAACTTCTTAACGATGCTGCCTTTTGTTGATAACTTCAAGAAAAAGGTATGTACAATTATCATCATGATGTCACTGCTTCTATCACCATGCAACTGTTGGTTATGGTGTTCCAACATTCCTCCATAGATTATAGTGTCCGCACGTTTTAGTACACTTTATTGTATCCTTTGCAGCTTCAGTCTTCTTGCATTAATAACATGTTTAATTCATCATCTGCCATACAAGGAAGTAGATGTCACCTTGTCCAAACTTTGAATGATTTCAGGCAAACTGACGAAGAGAAACTTTTTCTTATATCAAGGGAAGTTTATCAAGACAAGAATATTTTACTCTGATCACCAGTTAGACAACATGTACAGTCAAGTTTCGCAATTATTTTCTTTATAAGGGGAGCGAAGCTCAGCATATTGAAATGTTGCAAAACGCTTATTCGTTTCAGCTCTATGGCCTGCTGTGTGAGTGTGTCAATTATGTCCTTGTCTCAGGCATGATGCAGCGGTGCCGCACCGCAGCATGTAAAACCGCGCGAGTGTGCATATAATGCCCTCACATCAGCGTGACACAGCCGTGCGCTGGTGTATTACTTCATTTAGAACGGTTTGACGTGTGTTTTGTTCTCATATTGGGCATGACGCAGTGATGTAGCTGTACGCATCTAGAATCGAGTGAGTGGGTTCTCTTTTTCCTAAATGACATGTTCCAGCGGATACGGCGGAGCCACACCACCGTTTGTGTTTTGCAATGTGGCAGTGTCGTTGTCGTCGACGTATAGTATGACACCAGCTTTTCTCCTTCCATCTCTCACATGCAAGTCAGCGTGGTCTGTCTATTCACGTGAAATATTCTGCATGTTCATGGATTAAGCTGTAAATGGAAATACCAACAAGTAAAATACATACCTAACACTACGTATCTATTTATATTTTCGGCATGCGGTCCCGCTGGTGGGCCATGCATGAAGAAAGCGTGAAGGTCGAGGAAATAACATGCAAAAGTTGGGATAGTGAGAGTTTAGGATTTGTTGGAAAAATTTGGTGGGTGCTGTAAAACCATGTTTCCTCCAAAAATGTGCATAACTGTACCTCCTACCTATTCACACTTGATGTCTCTATAAAGTCAATCCAATCCAGGAAAGCAAGAGTATGTTATATTTTTCATGTCTTCTACTTGTCAGCCGGGATATTTCAAACTAGAAAAATGTTCATCTCCTCATTCCTGAATACTGAACAGTTCTTACCCATAAATGATTTCATCTTCATGTAGATATACCCGGAAAAGTATGATTCGATACTGGGTGAGATCGGTGGTGCCTTCTCTTCAACTCCCGCTAAGGACAAGATACAAGGTGACATGTCTGCCTTAAAGACACTTTGTGCAGTCGAGACATTAAGTCCAAGCCTTCCCTTTCCACTTTCACGTTTGCTAGCTAACAAACAGAGGTACTTTAGCAGTGAGCAAGTTCCACCATCAACTTTGACTGCTGTTATCGGTTTATAAAAGAAAAAAAAAATACTGGTAAAGAAGCAGGGCATTTGTAAGCCATTAACCCGAACGCTTTCCATATTAGTAAGTTCCCGAAATAACACAAGACAATGAAACTGGCCTTTAGTCCTGACTCCTGACTGCAGGTTGTTAGCCAGAACTAAATTACATGGTATGTTGCGCGCCTGAATAACCCCTTGTTCTACTATCCCGTTAGCGTGAACACAGTTGCTTAGAGTTGACTCTGTGGAGCATATACAATGGTTCATGGAAAGCATTCTCCACGCCACAGCAGTGCCATATAACATGTCGTCACAAATTCCACAGTGACTGGCACAGCGTGGTTGCCAAACTTGCACCATACCGCACGGGTTACACGAGTTATCTTGTATGCTGTGCCATATTGTATCACGCCGCGAATGTGAAGAAATATTGTTTGATGATTAACACCAGAAGTCAGTGTTTACTGTTATGCATTTTGTTTCAGATGACACAATTTCCCAAATGGAAGGCGTGTCTCCTCTCCATAACATTGGCTGCAGCCTATGTGGCTTACGTCATTGCAATTCTCGTCATCCAAACCAAAGCAGAGGTAAATTGTTTATGTTATGAGTAAAACAGACCGTGTGATCATCATCACTCGACCTTTCTCCTCAGGACACTAATGAGAACTATGTTAGATAAAGTAAGCTGTGCATTGATTTAAGGATTGGCATTTGAACCTGATAGAGTATAACTTTTTCGCTCCAAGACATATTATGATCGCTTATCCACCTTTATCAGCCAAACGCTCAATAGTAATTTCTTAGAGTATCAACAAATGAGTATAGTGTTGCCTAGAGCTCATCTGTTCCACCGCAAAAGTTAAGGCATGTAAATCCATTTTAACAGGTACAAACATGAATCACCAACAAGCTTGAGTGAGTGAGTGAGTGAGTGAGTGATCTATGTTAGGCGCCGCAAGAGTCCATGGGTCATGTGGCGCCGTAACCAAACAGTAATAGGTACGTCTTCTTATTGCAGGAAAGTAACTACTGGTGTGACGCAGACGGTCTTGTCATAATCATCACCGCAATACTATTCCTGGGACTGTTTTACTTCCTGGTAAGTGTTGAGGCGAACACTAAATTCAGGATGATGCAGTGATCTCTACGACTCTGGATGACTGAGGTAAGCCTCCCCGTGGGCAAGATGGGTATTCTTAGTGGCAAACCATCTAGAACAAGGCCACTGGTGAAAACCCAGGAAGGCAGAGTGACAAATGCAACACTGAATTTTATAATAACGGGAAGTGATGTTAGAGAAATAATGTCAAAATATATAGCTACAACACGGCAACAAGCACGCCTCAAACGCGCCACACAGCTACGTCTGTGCACCAGAGGGTGGCGACTCGCTCATGCATTCCCACAAAGAAGGTCTTCCTGTAGGTTTCACTTACATACCTAACACCTCTTTAATTGAAATCCTTCTGGAAACCTATGCACGTTGGAATAATTAAATTTCTACAAAATCTAAACTTGTTAAAAATAAATAAATAAATGCTTACTAGATTTTTACATGTAAAAAAAAAAAAAAAAAAAAAAAAAAAAAAAGGTATTATGTACCAGTCTGCTCCAGCAAAGGCTGAAACCTTTGTCAAAGTCAGGCTTTGTGGTGAAAGACTACATAAGAATGAACGTAGACCTACTGTTGCATTGGCCACACTCCTGCGAGGTTCATTTAGCGTTGCAATGCTGGCTGCGACAATAACTCCGAACTCCGAAGCACCAGTAGTGAGCTTTGCTCGATCTATCCATTGGTCATTGGTATTTGGTGGTAGATAAGATGTCAGGGGAGTATTGAGGGAGGTGATAAGGGTCTCCTTACCCACGGTATTGCTAGACCGTGTCCTTACCACCAATGAGTGGGTCAAGCGAAGCTCATTACTAGTGTTTCGTGTTATCTTGGCCGGCATCAGCAACGACCCAGTAGACCTCACAGGAGTGTGGCCGTTAACTGGACACATGCATAGCCTTACGAGACGGCTAGTGTGAAGAAGAGCTAAAATCTGCCTGACACTGCATCAGTTCTTTAATTTCTGGGGCATTCTGTAGCTATTAATTGATTTCCAAATCTGGACAGCTCAAAAGTTGGTCTTGAAGAGAACAAAGTATACGTCTTAACATAAATAATCACCACTAGGTAGTTAAAATGATTTTTTTTGTGTGTTTTCAATAGCTAATGTTTAGTCTGAGACACCTGGTGGTGCAAGGTTCTGTAATGAGCTCCTCTCGTACCGTGCTAGAAGATAGATAACCTTAATTTTGCCTTTTGCAATTCTTTCATTTAGAAGTCTCCCTTCCTTGCCTTCAGCAGAGATACAAGGATGAACAGGAAGGATTCAGAAGAGCTAGTGCTTGAAGTGCTTTACACTGAAATGGGTTGTGTCAGGGGCGCATACTTAGTGAGTCAGATAAGGATAATTCACATAATTTGTAAAAGTACGAGATGGAAATGAGCAAATGCTATGAATGTGGAATGTTGGAATAGTGAAAAGAACATTGTGTGTGTGTGTGTGTGTGTGTGTGTGTGTGTGTGTGTGTGTATATATATATATATATATATATATATATATATATATATATATATATATATATATATATATATATATATATATATATATATATATATATATATAATACATTATATTATATTTATTTGTCAAATGTACTTTCTTGCCTAATAAAAAAAAAAATAAATAAAGCAGAGGTGCTGTATGGAATGATATTTGTTTTGCAGGTTGTCAAGCATTTTTGGGGGAAGATGTTGTATCACAATGTAGTCAGACCAGTGAACAGCTTCACAGACAAAGTCCTTGCCCACAAGTAAGTCGTAAATTACATTTGACAATGATATAATCTCACCAAGACATACCACAATCTATTTGCCCATGTACATAATCTTTGTACCTAAGCTCCCTCAAGATGTAACATAGAATTTCCATCAAACTATTAGCAGTTTTAGCAAATGTTTCATCTGGATTATTTATTTAACCAGGAAAAAAAAAAAAAAAATTATGTTTTATGAAAGAGTTTTCCAGATGACACTCAATGCATCGGCAGGAAAATAAAAATAAAGTATATATATATATATATATATATATATATATATATATATATATATATATATATATATATATATATATATATATATATATATATATATATATATATATATATTATCAAAGATACAAAAAGAAGCTGGATATTTGAGAAGGGAAATACACACACACACACACACACACACACACACACACACAATATGAAAAAAAGATGAAAAACACAGTTGCTAAATGAATAAACAGTTGTGAGGATATGAAAGAAGTGAGGACATGAAACATATTAGATAAATAAACTGTAATGATGTGTTGGTGAGAAAGCTTACCTGATGAACTGGCAGGTGGGTTCCATGGGTGTTCTTCCTGGTGCTGGTGGTTGGTGCCCTTGTGTTCATCGGGGTGGACTCTAGACACAACATGCAGCGCCTCCAGTCCCTCCTTGGTGTGGTGGTGCTGCTACTGTTTGGCTTCATCTTCTCAGTAGCTCCCAAAAAGGTTAGCACATTTTCTTCTTTTTGCCCTCTTCTTCTTCTTCTTTAAGTAACCAGATCCAGTTGACTGTGTGCATACCGTATTAGTATCTAACATTTTGGCTTCATTTTTTCAATCACTCACTAAAAGATTAATGCATTGCCTTTTTTTCTTGTCATAATATCTTGTTAATTACAATTCAGTTACTTTGCTACAGGATCGTTGCATAAAATCAATAGTTCCTTGTATCTTTCCATATAAAATTGTTTTTTTGTTCTATCTTTATCTTATTTCTTTACTCTAAAAAGAGATTATCCATCACTTAATTCTCCCAGCATTTTCTTTCAGTTTCCTAAATAAAAGAGCCTGTGTCTTCATAATGGTGGTATTTTCATGGTTATTCACACTGAAAGGTTAACATTGCTGAAGTATTTTGGTATTATACTTTAAATTGTGGATGTGACTGAACGTGATGCCTCATGAAGTGTGGTGTGTGTGTCTACAGGTGAGGTGGCGCCACGTGGCCTGGGGCATGGCTCTGCAGTTCATCCTGGGCTTGATCATCCTGCGGTGGCCCTTTGGCCGCTCAGTGTTTGAGTGTCTGGCCGGCAAGGTGGCCACCTTCCTCGCCTTCACAGATGAAGGAGCAGGTTTTGTGTTTGGAGATTTAGCCACTGTTGACAGGATTTTTGCCTTCTCGGTGAGTTCTTCAGGAAATACTAGTCATAGAATTAATTTTCTTAATGTGAACCATTCTCCATACATACATTTCCATATATTTCTTAAGCATTCAATCAAAGTGCTTAATTTTTTTTTGTGAAGTTCATGTCATAAACAAGTAATATTGATTCAACCAACAACTGAAAGCAACATTTTAACATGGTTGGGATCGTGTTCTCTAAGAATCCTGACTGCATTTTATGCATCAATATTTATTGAATTAGTGTGTGTGTGTGTGTGTGTGTGTGTGTGTGTATATACTAAAAGAGGCTGGCCAAGAGCTACATGAAACTAATGGAAAAGGAACTTTTAACTCCAAGTCAATGGACACACAGGCAAAAATAGAATGAAGTGCTAAACTACTTACTTACTACAATCATACTGTGACCTAGAATTGCTTGAAGCACACATAAGAAAAACAAATGAATTTCTTACATTTTGAAGATCCTGTTGCCAAGCTGTAGGTGATGTACTGTAGTAAAACATGAGTAGAAATATATGAACAATATCTCAATTTGCAATGTGGTCAACAATAGTACTGTTTGACTGTGGCCATGGCTGACTTTTAAATCGTTCCTTTCACCTCACATTAATAATTACTAACTAGTGTTTCATGATGGTATCAGTATACATGACTATCAATGCCTGATCTCTTTCTCTATATTTCCAATCAATCTTTGTGAAGGAAGCTTACTTTGGTTTTGATGATCATTTTATCTATCATAAAGGATAAAATCTTAGCTATTTTGAATGTTCTGTCAGGAGTGTGTTGCTTTATCATTTGTGTTTACATATACCTATCTCAGATCAGTTCCTCACTATCCAAAGCCACCTAATATTGTAACACAGAAAGAATTCCTTTGACAGGAATCCATGGTAATAGCAAGAGTGCACTTACCTGCTCAACATCATCACTCCTTAAAATGTAGATTGAGTGTGTGTGCTAGAAATTGAGTTACTAGCAGGACATGACTTGTTTTCCTATCATTTCAGGTCCTACCAGTGATTTTGTTCTTCAGCTTCTGTGTGCAGATTCTTTACTACTATGGTGTGATGCAGTGGGTGGTGATCAAAATGGGCTGGTTTCTGCAGGTCACCATTGGCACCACAGCCTGTGAGAGTGTTAATGCTGCTGCCAATATCTTCCTGGGGCAGGTTTGTTCATCTTGTATATTGTGTTGTTATAGGAATATCTTCCTTCTCAATATGCTTTGTTTCAATAACTGACCACACTTGGCAAATAATGCAATTTATATAGACTAAATTTAAATCATATTTAAATCTGAGGGAGGGGTATTACATTTATATCACATTAATTACTAATACATACGTAGAATCTACCACTAAAGAGAAGCTACGGAAGCCATGTTGATATTCCTGCACCTTTTTCTTCAATAAATTGAAAGGAACTTCTCAAATGAGGTGAAATTATTTAAACTGCCATAGTAATGTTTGATGAAATGCTGGCAAAACCTTAATCAAACACACTTCCAGATCCTATCAGAAGTCAAGACTATCTGGTTCTTCAGGGTGAAACTATTGAATCCTACACCAATAATACTTTTTCTAGTTTAGTGTGCTTACTTGTGTCCTTTTGTAAAATCAGTTTCCCATCTTTAAAATATCTGCATTTCCAAGTACAGTACAGTGATGGTAAAATGTCATGGATAAATTCTGCAATACCCTTTGTTGTAATTTGAAGCAAGGATGGAGTGGTAATTAATTCATCCCCAAAGTCAGTCTATACATTGTCTCTCATTCACACTATTTTCTGAAGCCCTTGGCCTCTGACATAGAAGATTAATTATTCCTGTCATCACTCTACAGGAATGAGTCACATAGCATGGACAGTTATCTTCCCAAAACTTTTACTTCATAAATCATAAAATCTGAATGTTACTTAGCATCAAGTAGACTTGTAATTGTTGATCAAGTTACTTCACTATTTCTGAATGACAGTACCATAGAAGAGAAAACCAACAATTGTTGTCATTACAGACAGAAGCACCACTGCTCATCAAGCCATTCATTCCCCAAATGACCAAGTCAGAGCTGCATGCAGTCCTCACTGGAGGATTTGCCACAGTGGCTGGCTCTGTCATGGCTGCATACATATCATTTGGTGTGAATCCTGCCCACCTCCTGTCTGCGTCAGTGATGAGTGCACCCGCTGCACTTGCCTTCTCCAAACTCTTCTATCCAGAGACCAGAAAATCTAAGACAAATGTCAAAAACATTCAAATAGCGAAAGGGTTAGTAGACTTTGTATTTTCCTCTTACATGATCTATTTTGATATGTTGCTTCAAAATCATATGAGCCACAACTGTTCATGTTAATATTTTTAAGACTGAGTGCAGGGGTGGTGTAAGTCACAGTTAAAAGTTACTGCTATTTGCCTTGATCTTGTAAATACATAGTACCTAAAACATTATTATAAAAAATTAAAGTTACGAGTCCACAGAAAAATATAAGAGTTAATAGGATGATGAAGGTTCACTGAAACCCACCAAGGCTGTAGTGACTCATGGTGGCATGACTGGTGATGTGTCAGATTTGCGTCATCCAAGCAAGTGTAATGACTTTCAGGATGAAACTCAAGGAGGCACTCTGTCCTGGCCAATTCATTCCACTTTTGGATCAGTCTTTAGCATTTCTGTAATATCCCAGTGCTTTAAAGGTTGGGACTTATCCCACAACGTCATAAAGGAAATTGAATTCAGTAATGAGTGATCGATATATTGCACTTTTGATATAATTTCTTTTAAATGAATTATTTGCAATTTTCTTTATAGAATCCTTGCAGACTAGTTATTCATCCAACAGAAATAAAATTTTAAAGTGATTCTTTAATGAATTTCTAACTCAAAGAAATATTTTCATGAATAGTCCTTGATAAATGATATTCTTATAATATTAACTGTAACTGCTGAAATAGTGACAGATCTCTGTTTACAAGTGATCCATACAAGTAGCAGACTCCTTGCACTGCATTGAGGGAAGTGTGACCTTAACGCTGGTGTAAATGTAGACTTAATCTAAGTCTGGTGTACAATTACCAGATAGAATTTTGATACAAACTGAACAAGAAAAATGGCAAAAATACAATGTATGTCAGTATTTAACTTGCTTGATTTCAAATGATGAATCTGAAAGTAATAACAAATCTTTTGTATTTGTTCCTTTCTTGACAGGGAAGAGGCTAATCTGCTTCATGCTGCCATGGTGGGGGTGACAAACGCCATCCCTCTTGTTGCTAATATTGCTGCCAACCTTGTGGCTTTCTACGCCTTCATTGCATTTGGCAGCCATGTCTTTGACTGGACCTGTACACTGGCTGGTGCTGAAGAGGGTACCTGCTCCATAGAGGCAAGTTTCTTAAGAGTAGAAGTAAATATTTTTCTTATAGATTTACTGGGAATAGCCAGATTCTCTCTCTCTCTCTCTTGTACTAAGCACTGCCACCAAATTGTGTACTAATGTGTTGTGTAGCTTGTGTAGGTTATGGTTAAGTCTAGTGCAGGGAATGCCAAAAAATGTAGAATGGCTGTAGTTTGTATTTAAGGAGTCCAAAGTAATAGAATGTGATGCTAGTGCCACAGACTGTGCTGCACCACAGCCTGCCCAAGACAAACCACGTAGGCGTCAAAGTGTGGACAAACCATGTAGGCATCAAAGTGCAGACAAATGATAAGTGCACAGGTGGCTGGATGGCTTATTACATACAAGTTCTTAACGGCTCATAGCGTATCATCTTAAACAACAAGGACAAACACATCAAAGAGGAGCTATAGCAGTTGTAACAGCAGGAGTAGTAAAAGGAACAGGAAGATTAGAAGCAGAACTAGCATCAAAATTTATAATGGAATTTTAAAAATAAAAAAAAAAAGATATTTGCACAAAAATAAACACAGACACAAGATACAAATTAAATAATATGCTAGCAGATGGCACAAATCATAAATAAAATCTTCAGCAAAGGCACAAAATATAAATGAAATAATGTTTGGAAAGAACCAAATCTAAGCAACTGCACAAAATGGCAAACATTAAGTCACTGTAGTTGCTATGCCCCCAGAAAATGAACATGTATATATGCAGATGAACAAAAAGAAAAATAAGTATGGGAAAAAAATAAAAAATAATTATATATCTATATCTATATCTATATATATATATATATATATATATATATATATATATATATATATATATATATATATATATATATATATATATATATATATATATATATATCATTAGTTAAGCTGTAAGTGCAATAAAATATATAGTAATAGTAATGAATATAATATGGTCAAGCTAACACAGCTACTTTCTCTCTCATCTGAATGAATTAATTGCCCCATTTGACATTTGTTTTGACCAAGATGAGAGAGAACAAAAATTGTTAATGTAAATATCTTGCAGCACATTAGTCTGGACTGTGTTTATCCTGCTAAGGGTCTTGAGAGTGACAGCCAGGCATTCACCCTGGATCTGGCTCACTACTGGTTAAGTTTCCTGCAGAGTGGAATGGGTGAAGCAAATAAATGGCAGGAAAGGCTTAGTGTACAAGTGCTGAGAGAAGTGTATGAAATGGTGTTTAAGTGAATCATGGACTGAATATGAGTAGGAGAGTATTTTCTTATGAAGGATGGTAATCAAACTCTTATAGAAGGGGTCAAACTGCATAGAGAGAGAGAAAGAATAAGTGGATGAAGTAAGCTGTTAGAAATTAACTAACAAAACCATAAAATTGGTTTCCTTGTTGATAAGCTAATCTTGCATAAAAATTTCTTAACATTGCAACAACAACTGAAATTTGTTGAAGAATATAAATTAACTATGACTTTTGTTGGAAAAACATTGTAACAACCACACACTGCATGGCTACCTCACACCACAGATCATCAAGTCTACACTCCACTCAGAAAATCAACAACACTAACATCTCCACCACTCCAATCCATCTGGCACACTTAATCACCAAGGTTACTTGTGGTGGACCCAAGCCTGTATATGTGTATATATATATATATATATATATATATATATATATATATATATATATATATATATATATATATATATATATATATATATATATATATATATATATATATATATATATATATATATATATATATATATATATATATATATATATATATATATATATATATATATATATATATATATATATACATACACACAGTACAGTTCTTCAGCAATACACTCGCCAGCATAATTACAGTAAATTCCTGCATAATGGGGAACTTCATTAGTATGTGGATGCTTACAACAGTTGACAGACCAGAATCAAGCTGTAAAAGAGAGTGAAAAGAAAGGACACACAAAGAGTAACTGCTCAAGAGAATAAGAATGAAAAGCATAATAGTTAATAAAATTGTAAATTTAAGATTTATATAATAATCATTCAAATGTTTGATACTTTGACACAAGGACAAAAGAAGTTACAATACAAAGTATGTTTTTTTTATTTTCCAAAATACATATTTGCATACAAACACCATTATATTTTATAAATATATATAGTACACATTGTAATAAATATCCATCAAGAAATTTGTTAGAAATGTGAAAATATATGAAGTACTTTGCAAAGCTCTGTGTTGCAGAGTTTGTTTGGGTGGATCTTCATGCCGCTGGCCTGGGTAATGGGAGTGGACTGGGCCGAGTGTGACAAGGTGGGGCAGCTCATCGGACTCAAGACAATACTGAATGAATTTGTGGCATACGAAAAGCTTTCAGAAATGTTAAAAGCTGAAGAGCTCTCCGTAAGTTATACATAACTAATGACTAAAACCTAAATATCACAAAGAGTTATAATTATAAGTAAATTTGTTCTGACCAGAATATGAAAATATCACGATGTGTTGCAAATGTATATAATCTCATATTTCTTCATTCAACATAGATGAGACACATTATATTCTGTTACATAAATCCATCATATACATAACTGTTGGCAGTGTCATTTTTAGATAAATGCATAAAAGTATTATGGTTGAATTCATAAGAATTTTGTTTTTAAATCCCATTCTAAGTATCTATATTTTTCTTTTCAAGGAGTCATCAGAAAATAATGCCCAATAAATCAAACAAATTTTGTTAAAAATTTGAAACTTTCAGAGGAAAAATTGAATAAATTGAAGATTCCTGTGCACCATAACCTGTAGCTAAGTGGTGAATGTGTAGTGATGAAAATTCCCTGCATAATAAACAACTGGGAAATGTAATTCAGCTTACCAAACAGCAGCACAAGCAACAGGTCACAAATAGCACAGGACTAAATAACTGCGTGGAATTCCCATCCGAGTGAAGTACATTGCCTGCCTGGGTGTTTCATAAGAAAATAGTGTCTCAAATACTCATTGCACATATTACTTTGAGATATTGCATCTTGCCTCATCTTCATTGGCACAGGTTAGAGCAGAGGTCATTGCAACATATGCACTGTGTGGATTCAGCAACATCAGTTCCATTGGCATCAACCTGGGAGGGTTTGGCGCCATGGCTCCCAATCGCAAGGTAGACCTAGCCAAGGTGGTGCTGAGGGCCATGATTGCTGGCAGCTGTGCTTGTTTCCTCACAGCATGTATAGCAGGTATGCACAATTATGTTTAGGGCTCAATCTAGTCACATTTTACTTTAATAAATAAGGCTACTGTATGTCATACGTGTGTGTGTGTGTGTGTATTTACCTAGTTGTATTTACCTAGTTGTAGTTTTACAGGGCCTGGGCTTTATGCTCGTGTGGCCCCGTCTCCATATCTACACTTATCCAATCTTACTTTAAAAGTGTGCACACTCGTTGCAGACACTACTTCTTCATCTAAACTGTTCCACGTCTCAATACATCTCTGCGGGAAACTATATTTTTTAATATCTCTCAGACATCTTCCCTTTCTCAGCTTTTTACTATGCGATCTTGTGCTTTGGGTGTCATATTCTTCTCTTAGGATCAGTTTCTCATTATCCACTTGGTCCATTCCGTTGATCAATTTATAGACTTGTATCAGGTCTCCTTTCTCCCTTCTTTGTTCCAAGGTTGGTAGATCCATAGCCTTTAGTCTCTCCTCATATGTCATCCCTTCAAGTTCTGGAACCATTCTTGTAGCCATTTTTTGTAGCCTCTCCAATTTCCTTATGTGTTTCTTTTTATGAGGGGTCCACACTACTCCTGCATATTCCAATCTGGGTCTTATTATAGTATTTATCAATTTCTTCATCATTTCTTTGTCCATGTAGTGAAATGCTACTCTAATATTCCTCAGCAAATTATATGTTTCTCTAAAAATTCTATCAATATGGCTTACTGGTTGATTGTTTTCTTCCATCGTCACTCCTAAGTCCTTTTCCTTTTTGACTTTCTCCAGTTCTACTCCATCTCCCATCTTATAGATTCCCACAGGTCGTCTTTCACTCTTTCCCATTTCCATGACATGGCTTTTGTTCACATTGAATTCCATTTCCCACTTCTTACTCCATTCCCAGATCTTATTTAGGTCTTCTTGCAGTATTTCACAATCCTCCTTTTGCTTTATAACTCTGCACAGTTTCGTATCATCTGCAAACAAATTTATGTAGCTGTGTGTGTGTGTGTGTGTGTGTGTGTGTGTGTGTGTGTGTGTGTGTGTGTGTGTGTGTGTGTGTGTGTGTGTGTGTGTGTGTGTGTGTGTATTTACCTAGTTGTAGTTTTACAGGGCCTGGGCTTTATGCTCGTGTGGTCCCGTCTCCATATCTACACTTATCCAATTTTTCTTTAAAACTATGTACACTCTTTGCTGACACCACTTCCTCACTCAAACTGTTCCAAGTCTCAACACATCTTTGCGGGAAACTAAATTTTTTAACATCTCTCAGACATCGTCCCTTCCTTAGTTTCTTACTATGCGATCTTGTGCTTCTAAAGTCATATTCTTCTCTCAGGATCAGTTTCTCATTATCCACTTCATCCATTCCGTTAATCAATTTATAAACTTGTATCTCTCCTCATATGTCATCCCTTTAAATTCTGGAACCATTTTTGTAGCCATTTTTTGTAGTCTCTCTAATTTTCTGATGTGTTTCTTTTTATGGGGAGTCCACACAACTCCTGCATATTCCAATCTAGGTCTTATTTTAGTACTTATCAATTTTTTCATCATTTCCTTGTCCATATAGTGAAATGCTACTCCAATATTCCTTAGCAAATTATATGTCTCTCTGAAAATTCTATCAATATGGCTTACCAGTTGATTATTTTCTTCCATTGTCACTCCCAAGTCCTTTTCCTTTTTTACTTTTTCTAGTTCTACTCCATCTCCCATCTTATAGATTCCCACTGGTCGTCTTTCACTTTTTCCCATTTCCATGACATGGCTTTTGTCCACATTGAATTCCATCTCCCATTTTTTGCTCCATTTCCAGATCTTGTTTAAGTCTTCCTGTAGTATTTCACAATCCTCTTTTTGTTTAATGACTCTGCACAGTTTCGCATCGTCCGCAAACAGATTTATGTAGCTGTTCATTCCCTCTGGCATGTCATTTATATATACGAGAAAAAGTATTGGCGCCAATACTGACCCCTGTGGCACTCCGCTGTCTACTGTTCTCCACTTGGACTTCATATCTTTAACTATCGTCCTTATTTCTCTCCCCCTTAAGTAATTCTTCATCCATCTCAATGTGCTTCCTTTTAAGCCACCCTTCTCCTCTAACTTCCATAGTAATTTTTGTGTGTGCGTGTGTGTGTGTGCATGTGTGTGTGTGCGTGTGTGTATTTTTTTTTTTTTTATTGTGGGTGGAAAAACCCGGCCACACACACTGGAAGAAAGCTGTCCCTGTGTTCCCTATTTGCTGTCAAAGATTGATAAAAACAGACACACTGAGGGACTGGAAATTCCATTCTCTGTATCCTTGCCCCTTGATGTTTTGCCTAATCTCATTTTAGAGTGAGTCTTAGCTTTACACATATTAATTGTCAAAATAGCTTGCTGATATTCCCTAAAGAAATAAAATATGTACATGACACTATCTGATAAATGAAAAAACACTAGGTAAAGGGTTTCCAGTTCCCTCACTGTTCCTTTCAGTCGGGGCTTTTAACACTCACGGAAATACTGTGACATAAGTCTTTGTTGATAACTAAATAATTACAAATACCCAATTAAGAATCAATTGTTAAGTAAGGAATGTGTGCTTTGGGGGTGAAAATGACGATTAAAATGCATAGAATACTTGAATACACATAAAGGAAGATAAAAACATTAAAATGCCTAATCAACATATCACACATCTTGCTGTGGTCTCCTCACTGAGCAAAGTCTTGACTGGCTTGATGCATTGCTCCAACAACTAATAGAAACAATCTGCAAAAGCAACAGAAAATAATGCATTATCATTACATGCCAAATTTCAGTAAAGCACTTATGTATGCATTTCTGGACTGGTGATCTCATTTGTGGATGTGTTCATGCAACAAATTAATGTAAAGAAATGTATGGCTTTACATCAGCAGTAAATTCAGAGGCAAATATATCCACTGAATTACCCTTTTTTGGGAAAAAACAGCAGTGTTATGTAAGTACAGTACAGCTCTATCTGTACATACTGAAGTGATGCCCCATAAAGCTGAAACCAACAACACACACACACACACACACACACACACACACACACACACACACACACACACGGCCCGGTAGCTCAGTGGTTAGAGCGCTGGCTTCACAAGCCAGATGACCGGGGTTCGATTCCCCGGCCGGGTGGAGATATTTGGGTGTGTCTCCTTTCACGTGTAGCAGTGAGTAGGTACGGGATGTAAATCGAGGAGTTGTGACCTTGTTGTCCCGGTGTGTGGTGTGTGCCTGGTCTCAGACCTATCCCAAGATCGGAAATAATGAGCTCTGAGCTCGTTCCGTAGGGTAACGTCTGGCTGTCTCGTCAGAGACTGCAGCAGATCAAACAGTGAACACACACACACACACACACACACACACACACACACACACACACACGTAGCTCATTGGTTAGGCGCTGGCTTCACAAGCCAGAGGACCGGGTTCGATTCCCGGCCGGGTGGAGATATTTGGGTGTGTCTCCTTTCACGTAGCCCTGTTCACCTAGCAGTGAGTAGGTACGGGGTGTAAATCGAGGAGTTGTGACCTTGTTGTCCCGGTGTGTGGTGTGTGCCTGGTCTCAGGCCTATCCGAAGATCGGAAATAATGAGCTCTGAGCTCGTTCCGTAGGGTAACGTCTGGCTGTCTCGTCAGAGACTGCAGCAGATCAAACAGTGAAACACACAGAATTAATATTTAAAATATATAGGGAGAGCCCAATGAACTTGAAATGCATTCAGTGAGTAGGTGATTTACAGGAGCTGAGGCACTCTTCCATAAAGTACATTTCCACTTCTGCATTTATTAATTTTCTTTAAATTTGCATTTGAAAAAAAAAAACAAGGTAAATCTAAAACAGAAGAGATCAAGTGAGCAGAGGATAGCAAGGAGTGACTAGTACTGTAGCAGACAGGCAGGCAGAAATTTTTTTGAAGGAAAGCTAAATATAGAAAAGGATAAGGGACAATAATGCTGCTACAGGAATGAGGCAAGAAATGGATAGTGTAAGTTAATAATTGGTTTTTACAGAGGAAAAACTTTGTTGAAAAGTTATTTCATTGAAAATTTAGCAATATTGACAGGATAAGCAAATATGTTGTTCCTTCTTAAAGGTAAGACTGATATAAAAATAAGTATGGTAATTTTAAGTGTAGAGTTAGAGCATCTTGATGTGATCCATGTTGAGATGTATTGCCAACCTGCATGTCTTATTTTTGTCCCTGTATCCACAAATGAAAAGTAACAAAGAAAACCTAACTACCTTATGGCACCACCAGAGCCCTCCCCATGGTTTGAATTTATCAAAATTGTTAGTTTAAATTATGCCTGCATAGAGAAACAAATTTTACAATTTTTTATTATTATTTAGTACCTCCTCTGCAGCTTTGAGTTATGCAATGGTGTACTTGCTTGTGCATAATTACCATGATGTCTGAGACATGCACAAGTTAGTAAAGTTAATGATTACTAATTATACCTGAACTGTCCTCATGCATAACTGCACATCAGTGAATAGCATGTTGATCATTACCAAGCGTGTGACTACTAAATACCCTTGGAAACCCCTGCAGGCTCAGGCCCTTCAATGTCATCCCTTCCCACCCTCAATAGCCTCCCATTGCATTGAAGACATACCAAGAAGATCTGTGTAAGTTATGCCGAGTCTTGCCTTGTCTGACTTAACTGTCAGCACAGTGCTCAGAAACAAAAATTTTGTGGATATTAACTTTTTGGACAATTTTAAAAATTCAATAGTATTCTATTGCCTTATGACTTTTGAAAGTTTTGTTGTACTGCAGTGTTCCATGGCAAGTAAAGAAACAAATAAATAATTTTCACTTAGGACCATCTAGCAGATCTCCTTGTCTTGCTTCTCACTCTATGACAATCTGCATACTACAATTTTCACTTCATGTCATGTCTATATAAAGGCTCAAAATGGCATGCGTGTATAACAGTCTAAAAATGAGCACCTCCACTAATATTAGAACCAACTCCTAATACACCCTTCATATGGACATGAGTGGCAAATAGTAGGCATACAAATTAATCACTGCATACCTTAAAGACAAGTTTTTATTTGTGACAATATATGACACAAGGTTCTTCCAACAGGGACCTTGCTGGATGACGTGGGCCGTGGGAGCAGATAGCTTCTACACTCTCATCTCACTTTTAGGTTTAAGGTTCCAATTTTTAAACATTTTTACTGTTTTCAATATATCACTGATATTTAAAAGTAATCGTATAGTTGAATATCATATAGTCAAATATTATATCTGTATTATATAGTTTTTACTCATTTTTTATAGTTTTTATGATCTTTTAACTAAATCACGATGTACACAGTAATTGCTCCATCAGTTTTTACAATAAAAATACAAATAATAATTACTCAATCACTTTTTACAATTAAAAATAAAAAGAACTGTTTTACGGTTTTCAATGACTGATTCTGCTTCAATGTGTTCATACCAGGGAAGAAGAGAGAGAGATGTAAAATATTGAAAGTGTAATGAAAAAAAATCAAACCTACAAACCCCAAAAATGGTGCTCTGAATTAATCTCTTTGAACTATGAATCAACAAGCAAAAAAAAACAATTTATGGGAAGATTTGAAGAGTGAATGGGCTGAGTGTGTTGAGTGCCTGAGGGTACATGTTATAGGTTCAAACAGTCCTTCACAGTATGCTGACTTGTGACTCTACACTTAGCCGACAGTCAGTGCTTTCCTTATAAACATACTTTGTACTTCAGGGTTCCTTACCTCGATTTAGCAACCTTGAGTGTATTTGGACACCAAGTCAACAAGCATGAAAAGCCAAGCAAATAAATGTAAAATGAAAGACATGAGAATATGGAAAGGCATAAAAAGCTAGTGTTTACTTGTATATTGTCTATGAACTACCAGTACCAGTGTAGCCTTGCAACATAGATGGGCACTTTTAACCAGTAGTCAAGCATAAGTTGTGCTTGTGATTAGAGAGGAAGGACAATTTAACACTTCTAGATGATAGGAACATTAGAAACTCTAGAAATAGAAATTCTGTGTGAAGAATAAATACATATTCTTTGACCCAATACAGGTGAAGATGGTCAAGGAAAATCCTTATTAGCACGGCTGGGTATCAAAATGTTTCAAGGAAGATTTCCTCAAATATGGAAAGTAACAAGTGACTGAAGAAAGGGGTGATGTGAGGCTTATAATTATAAATACATGGTAGGTTTGTAAATAGGTTTGTGTTCACAAAAGTACTTTAGCATATTTAAAACGGTAATTTTGCATAGGAACATTTTTTGCATAAAATTTGTAACTAATCCAAGTCCATAAATTAAATTGTTCTTCTGGAACTGTGGCATTAATGGCCTGTTGAAGTCACTGGAAGTAACCACTTCTAATTTTGGTGATGATGATGAAAAGCAATCTATGTTTATTCTAATACAAATTCAAGCACATTCAAAATGATTCTTCAGTGAGAAACACAGGAACAACGCGCCTGGTAATTTGGTATCCTTACCTGATTATGAAGAACATTTCACTGAATTTTTTTCAAAGAGTTCAGCAACCTCTAAGGCCACCTTGCTCATTGAAACACCTTGCATGTTGGCCAACAGTGCCACAACCACTCCCTGAGGCACATCACCATTTGGCTCCTGGGGCAGCACCAACAGGACACTGCTGGCACCCACAGCACCACCAGTATGGAGAGCATGGCGGCGGGATTTACGGCCAAATGCATGCAATTGTCTATCAGCTACGGTGGTCCAGCCCATGCCGTAGGCACCATCCATCCAGTCTTTATGCTTTGTGCCATTCACTGGAGCCCAGAGCTGCTGGACAGTAGATGCCTTCAAGTACCCAGGCAGTCGTGCCGTATCTAAAACATAAAGGGATTATTTAATAATCTTGAAACTATACTATCATTGAGCTTGACTGTTGCCAGTCCCCTCATATCAAATAGTGTGATTTAAGAACAAATAAAAAACAATCATTAACAGCCATGAATTGTAATCAGTGCAGATTAAGCTCATCTACAAGTCAGCATAACCTCTAGTGAGTAACTCAGAACACAGACAAGTCAAACTGTACAAGTAATCCATGTATCCAAAATGTGTCTGAAATATTTTCACTGAAAAGATTAAATTCTGCTAATATACTCTTGAAGAATCCAAATATAGATTTGCTTTAAATAATCAATGATTTGAGATATTTTAGGGTTTTATATGCATTTGTAAAGTTATTTCTTTGTACTGTTTTCTATTTCAGTTATTACCACATTCTTCATTATGAGAGACTTTCATCAAGGATTACACCTCCCAAGATTCCCACACCAACAGGCATGAAGACTTATCAAGCAGACCATGACAGACACCAAGGCACCACTGAATTATAACTGGCCTTGTCCATCATCTCACTACCATGTGGAATAAATAGCTAGTTTATTCAACTATTATCTATTAAGAATTTAATCTTGTATCCCTGAAATCTGGAAAACCAGGCTCCACATTATTGTACATGAAAGTACCCTTCCACTCTATAATTAGCTAAGTGTGTGAAACTGGGTAAAACAATGAAGAAAAAAAAAATAATAATATATATATATATATATATATATATATATATATATATATATATATATATATATATATATATATATATATATATATATATATATATATATATATATATATATGTCTCTGCCATTCTGCATTTCTTCCTCTTCCAGTCTCTGACATAACAATTCCACTCTGTGTTGCCTTTGAAATCTTCATCCATGTCGAGCTCAGCATCTTCCGTTGGTTCTGCTCCCTCAGCTTCCCCTTCTGCTTCCAAAAGACCCTCTGCCACTTCCCTTGGCCTTTGGAGGTAGCGGGTGATTAATGCCTGTTGCCCTTCATAAACTTTTTTATTAAAAAGTTCCCCAAAGGTATTGTTTTTAAGGTAGCCAAGATTTTCTGTTTGTGTTCAAAGGCTAAGGGCTTTATCTGTTCAGTCAAGGACTCAAAGTTAAGTAACAATGATGATAGTACGGCGGTTGATGGTGAACGATCTTGCTGAAGTTGTTGTTGTTGTTGTTCAGGTTGCTCGATATGGTCCCCTTCCATGTTGTCCTCCTCCAGCAGGTCTTCAATATTATCTTCTTGGTTGTAGTCAACTAACTCCAGCATTTCCTCCCTTGTAACATCGGCAAACACTGGGCCTCTAACCTGCTGTACCACCTCGACCGTCTCTGCCAACAACTGCTCGGTCTGCTGCCTGTCTCCCTGGGCAGCGATCTGTGGGAGTAGCGGTTTCCATGCATGTTTTAGGGTGGCGATTGTGAGAGTTTCCCAAGCCTTAACAAAAACCTCAACTGCCAGCCGGATGTTAAACTGGCACCAGAATTGTTTTACTGTGACTGTGTCAGATGATGTAGAGGTGCTAGCAAGGTCATCACAGTCACTTTCGCGGTCTGAGGATGGTGATGAAGTTGCATGATCATGTTTCAAGGTCCTGAAGTTCCTGAAGCTCCTGAAGTTCCGCCTGGCTGTCTATTGCCCTTCTCATTCTCCCGTGCACATCTTGATAAAATAGTAATTTATTGTTGGCAATAACTTCCTGGTCCATGGGCTGAATCCTTGATGTTGTATTTGGGGGCATAAAAACTACTTGTACCGATGGATGGCGGCCTACAAGGAAACGTGCATGCCCTGGTGCATTGGCCATGAACAACAACACACGGAAATCCAAATTGTTAACCTGGCAGTGCGCTTTTGCCTTTGGTACGAAACAGTTATCAAACCAGTCCAGTGATACAGTGATAAAGCAGAGGTCATGTACCCCTTGGCATTTGACCTCCATATGTAGCCCTTAAGTTTGTCCATGTTTGCATTTTTGTAGGGGCGAGGGCACTTAGAGTGATACAGAATTAGGGGTTTCATTCTGTGTGTTCCATTGGCATTAGCAGTTAGCAGTGCAGTAAATTGGTCTTTGGCCATTTCTACTCCACGAGCTGCTTTTCGGAGATGGAAATAAACATGGACTTTGGTGATATTTTCCAGTATACGCCAGTTTCATCGGTGTTATATATTTGCGCCAAGGAATAGTTACCATCTTTTATCAGTTGTCGGGCTACTGCAGGGAAGCTAGAGGCAGCAGATTCGTCTGCAGACTGGGCCTCACCCTGATAAACCACATATTTCACCTTCACCCTATTCTTAAAACAATGAAGCCAACCACGGGATGCAGTGAAGGGTGGGGGGGTTTTTTAAGATTCATTTTCTTGATTACAGCATTGTACAGAACATGGGCTTGGTCCTGAATCTGGGGCCCAGTTACGCTAGCACCTTCATCATTTCGTCGATTTATTCACCTCAATAGATAATGTTCTAAAATCATCACCACCTTGTTATAATCAGTAACAGTTTTCACGCTTCTCTCCCCCCCAGAATGGTTCCCCACACCACTAGGGGTAAAAAATTTCTTTGCTAGAGCCAGATTTTTCTTGATTTCACTATTCTGCTTCCTCATACTACGCACTGTAGATTCGGGGACATTGTACATATGATAAATCTCTACGTTTCTAGCACCTTGGTCAATCTGCTGCATTATTTTAGTTTTCATTACATTATCATACTGCCGCTTTTTCACACTAACTCTGTACTCACCCCTTTTAACTTTCCCTCCTAATTTTGAAGGTCTTGGGCTCTTGCTTTCTTTGCTGGTATCACTAGGTGCGCCCCCCGTACCACCAGGCGCACATGTGGCCATAGTTCGTGAGAACTCACCTCTGTAGCAGGTAACCAGAAGAGTCAAGGCAGCATGACCATAAAAACAGGTATGAACACAATGACGGGAAGCGGTAGACTGTGACAAAAACACTGTGACGTCATCCAAGATGGCGGAAAACAGTTGCCGCTCAGCTTGCGGGTAAAGCGGGAAGTTTAAATATTGCCGGACACAAGATACCGCAAAACAGAGAATCACGAAAGTGGTTGTCGCGAAAGTTGGGGCTCTACTGTACTTACAGTTAGAGTGTTATCCTCTGTTGATACAGAGTTGACTGAACAAAACAATGACTAAGTTAAGTTATTGAATGAACAATTTTCTTCAGTATTTACTAGGGAAAGAATAGGAAATTCTGTTACAAACAGTGCGACAAGTAGTTTAAGAGCTTTAGAAAATACTGATATAAAACTGGGAATTATTAGGAAATTTATTCTTGAACTAGACGATAGGAAAGCTAGTAGTCCTGATGAGCTACATGCCAGAGTACTTAGGGAGGGTGTAGACAGTATTTCTGAAGCACTGAAGTTAATCTTTGAAAGATCACTTAGGTTTGCTGAGATACCTCAGGATTGGAAGTTAGCTAATGTTACACCAATATTTTAAAAAGGTAGGAAAGATGATGCGAATAATTATAGACCGATCAGTTTAACTAGTATAGTATGTAAGATACTAGAGAAAATCATTAAGGGTAGTATTTGGGAGCATTTAAATGAGAATAGATTAATTAGAGATACCCAACATGGCTTTAGATCAGGGAGGTCCTGTCTTACAAATTTGCTCGATATCTTAGAATATATTACCAAGGAGTTAGATGATGGAAATAGCATAGATGTTATATATCTAGATTTTAGCAAGGCGTTTGATAAGGTACCGCATAGGAGGCTAGTGTACAAATTGAGACTACATGGGATAGGGGTAGGTTAGTTGATTGGATTAGTGAATGGCTTTCTGATAGGAAACAGAGAGTAGTATTAAATGGGGCAATGTCTGAGTGGAAGGAAGTGGTTAGTGGGGTACCCCAAGGATCAGTGCTAGGACCTCTTCTTTTCTTGGTGTACATTAACGATTTAGATATAGGAATTAGTAGCAAAGTATCAAAGTTTGCAGATGATACTAAGATAGCATGTGCAGTACAGGGTGAAAAGGACAATTACAGAATACAACGAGACCTGGACAGGCTGATAGCATGGGCAGACAGGTGGCAGATGGAGTTTAATTCTAAAAGTGTCAGGTTATGCATTTAGGTAAAGACAACACAAACTTTAACTATGAGATGGAGGGATGTTGGCTAGAGGCAGTAGAGGAGGAAAGGATTTAGGAGTAGTGATAGACAGGACTATGAAATTTTCAAAGCAATGTTTAGAAGCAAGAAATAGGGCAAATAGGATCCTGGGTTTTATAAATAGAAATGTTAGTTATAAAAGTAAGGAAGTGGTGCGTAGCTTATATAATTCCTATGTTAGGCCCCATTTAGAGTATTGCATACAGGCCTGGTCACCCCATTATAGGCAGGATATCAACATGTTAGAAGCAGTTCAGAGAAGAGCAACTAGGATGATACCAGCATTAAAGCGCCTGGAGTATAGAGATAGATTAAAGGAATTAAACATGTTTTCATTTGAGAGGAGATGTATAAGAGGGATATGATAGAGTTATTTAAAATGTTCTCAGATACAAACTACATAGATGTGAGATCTTTCTTTACCTTAGAGGAGGGAAATAGGACTAGAAATCATGGCAGGAAGATTAGAAAGCAAGGCTGCAGGTTAGATATAAGAAAATATTTCTTTAGTCATAGGGTGGTAGACTTCTGGAATGCATTGCCAGAGACGGTTGTAAATAGCACTAGTTTGACAATGTTTAAAAACAGATTAGATAAGCACTTAAATTTATTAGATTTATAATTCTGTATAGCTGCATGATAGTTTTATAAGAAATTTACTATAGTTAAACAAGACATGATCCCCATGTATGGGGATCACAGATTGTAGAGGAATTCGCTGCAGGACTTAGCCCTGTTAATGGGCCAAATATTCAGAATTAGTATATAATGTATTGTGTACTTGTAAGTGTATCTTTAAGTACTGATGACGAGGTCGCTGTGCGACTGATACAGGATAACCTAGATGGGCCCTGGTGGCCCTTTGTTATCCTATTATTTATGTTATGTTATGTTATGTTAAGATGTGGTGTGATGTGCAATTCATGTTGACCACCACTATGGATCCCCAGGTAGGCTCTTCTGAGTCTGATGACATCCCAACATGTTTATCACTGCAGGACAGATTACAGAGTGGGCAATGTCAAGTGAAAATTAGTGACCGATTTATGACATGTGATGAGTCATTGACTGTTTAGAATATCTCGGTGTATTTCAATATAATTTTTACTGTTCAGCTTATTTCAGTAATTCAAACTATGATGTGCTGAGGATCAGGAAGTAAAGTTCTGCTTGATGTTATCATTATGAAGCAAAGGTGATATATAATACATGGAAACAAGAATTAGTGAGAATAGTGAACATATAGGAAATTCACACTGCATTTTATATAAAAAAATCAATATCTTTAGAATATTTCCAATTTTTTTTGTTTTTTTCTTTACTTTTCCCATACTCAGAATACTTGCTTATGAGTGGAGAGGTTAATTATCATCTTTGTTTGAACCATTGCAACATAACATGCCTCCCAACACAACTTGCAGCTCTTAAGTTGATGACCATTCACAAGCACCATTAACTTGTCAGTACAGTCATTTTTTACAGTGCTTGTGTGATAGAGCTCCAAAGATTTAGAAGATGAAGAGAATAGTATGGCTATGAATTTAAGTATAAAAGCCAAACAAATGGTCCTCCCTTTTAAGGATATGGTCAAAGAGATGTGCAGTAAACAATATAAATAGAGTTTTGCAGCAAGTGAGAGAGAAGCAGCAGCAGTGGGCCCCAGTAGGGTGGCCACCATAACCATACATCAAGCACCTCATACTTGTATATTTGGTAAGTATTACTACATTCATACAGTGTAAGGTGTTTTTATTTGATGTACAATTGTATTTCATAATAGAATGTATTTGTTTGTCAGATTTATATGGAGATATAGGTATTTTATGGATAGCTCCACAACCGATTATTATTTTTTCCATAAGGTCAATGCCCCCTCTCGCGGTTTTCACTTTCGCGCTGATTTTTTGGCACCAATTAGACGCGAAAGTTGAGGCTCTACTGTACCATAAACAGCCAGTGTATCACTACACATTCTAATCTGCTATGTAAAAGTACACCAAAACATTGTTGCTAAAAAGGATAATGTAGAGCTACATAAAATAATGACTAAAAAAGAAAAGACCATGTGCAGGTAACAATATCATGGAATATTTCAGGGCATACATCATTACAAAATCTTGAACACTCACTTCCTTCACCTTTACTCTCCTGCTGGCTGGAGTACAGCATGGCATTGCCAAATTTGCAGAGGTCACCCACTGTGGAGAGGAAGCCACCTCCTGCCCACTTGTATGAATTATCCACATAAGGAGCATTCTTCAGTCTGCCGTGCATATCTCTGACATAGTAACTGTAATGACGTAGGAATATTTGTACACAAAAAGGAAAGACTGCATTATGCTCTAATTCATGTTGGTAAAGAGAAATGTAATAAAGTTCAGTAATTCTATGAAAAATCTGAAAACAAACACATCAGTAACAAAATGTGCAGAAATTATTACATATCACTTCAAAAGGTGAACTATGCATTACTAAATTTTGAGCTATAAAAGCCATGACTTTAAGAAGAAAATAAATAATGGTGAATCAGCACAAAAACCAGAGACGGAACACATGAATAAATGAATAAATGACATCTTCTATAATTCTAAAATTTCTGGAGTCAACAAAGAAACATCTAACTGCAATAGGTGTGATCATTGGGAGTCAGGCATGCTAGCCCTTAAATGCCATAAGGGTTTACATTCCACATTTCCACAGTGCTGATGCAGTGAAGAGGAAAGGCAAAGGCCGAGAACTGAGATGGAGTAAAGTGAATGAACATAAAGAGCAGCAACCATTCAGTGTAGCATTTAAGCAAAGATTATCAATACTAAATCTTCAAACAGTGACAGAGAGAAGAACAAGACACATTACAGACATTAACAGGGCATCAGAACAATGGATTATATTAGCATGTAACTCCATAAGGAAGTAAAGAATGTTTCCACCACCACTCTCTCCTTCACAGCCAAATCAGCAAACTGTTACAATGAACTCTTCTTGGCTGTATCTATGTACTACAGCAATTTATACACATCAGTTATTTTAGTAGCAGGATGATCTGTTGTACAACTGTGCTGATCAATGCTTTAAATCTAGTTAAGCACACATATTGGTGACTTTCTACTGCTTTTAGGGGAAATTCTACTTATAATAGTATTGAGTTTAAGTGCAGTTTATTTGTGTTTAAGGGAAACATTGAATCTGACATTTGTTATGAGTATATCAGGGTCCTAATACATTTAGGTTTTACCACAATTCTCTTCAATTCTTTATTTCTCATTATCCATTTGTGTTCTTCAAATACTCAATCTCAATTACATTCAGTATCCACTTCTCTCCAGCACCAACGTCCCATGTTAGAGCCTCATACAGTGCAACCAGCACCACTAGAACCTCAAACCATCTCCTCTTTGTATTCCCAGCAGCATGCAATATAACATTAGCCATTCCTCCAAATATCACTTACTTAATTCATCTTAAACTTCATTCTCACATAAATTCATAAAAGGAACACACATATTCTACATCTTTTGTAAAATATAAAGGTTTGAATTATAAGAACACCAGTCTACTTGTTAAAAATAAATGCTACCTTAAATAAAATTTCAAGAATGAATCAAGAACACTGACTGATGACTAACCTGGCTCTGTTGTGGATTATTGGCAATGCCACGTCAAGGTAGGTGTTGCTGAGGCCCAGCTCATAGAACAAACGTCCCATCACCTCAATGAAGGGCTGCTGAGCTGCTGCCTCCACCACAGCACTCACCACAGTCCAGCCATGGGTGGTGTACAGATACCCTTCACCTGTTGGCCAGGACAGTGATAAGTGATACTGCTAATAGATGACTCATCATCTTCTCTACTTAGAGTACACTTTCACCAAAAAGTTCTCAAATCACTTGGTATGGTGAGCATATAGTAAACTTTAGGTAGCGACACCTTATTATCTCCCCAGGCCTACCACACACTCAACACATGTACAGTGGCTTCACAATTCTTTGTTCATACATCTCAGAATGTATTAGGCTTTAAACATTTTGAGAACCTTTAATGTGTACAGTGTCTTTTACTATTGACACTTTGACAAAAGGCATTGGAAAGTAAAATACAAAACTACAAAAGTAAAGCAACAATGAACAATAGAATTACATTACGGTATGTTTTAGGGCAATTTCTTTTACAAAGGCACACTAATCTTATTAAAGCAAATGGGCAAAACATGATTATGAAAATGGTATCATTTGAAATCTCTAATTTTGTTATGAGATTAGGAAAAAAAATGCATAAAACAGTGCAGCATTAAGTACATAAATGTGAACCCAGAATACTAACAGTCAGCCTCTTTAGAGTTCACCAATCAAAAGCACAAACAATTTTCAACTTGTTACAATGAGACAAGAAATCTTTGGATGAATACATTACACTGAGAAATGGTTGCAAATTTGCATTCCAAGTAAAATAAAAGTGCAGTAGTACAACCAGGTCACCAATAGAGCACAATATGCTGAGGTCAATCACATTTAACATGGAGGATCAAAACCCGAACACAGTGACCTGCCACAGCAGAGTAACCAAGTGAGAAGTGATCTGCTACTGTTCCTACCACCCAAGATAATTCCAAATAGTGACTAACCTAAGCTTATTAGCATGGCAACTATGCAAATCACTCTCTCAGTCTCAATCTGCAGGAATGAAGCTACCCTTCCTAATTTCATAGCTTTGTGCCAAGATAACATGCAGAAAGTGTGAACACTGACTGGTGAAGATATGAAGATTGGATAGATTGAAATATCATATAAATTGTGAACATTCATCAGCTGTATGTAAACATTGGTTGGGTGTGGTTTCCCAATAACTGTTTCTGTACTGTACCAATAATCTTAACACATTTGCTGTGTAGTATGTAAAAAGTTATTTTTTCAGAGATAGTTAGTCATTTGTTTGTTTTAATTTATTCAGTTTTGGTGCAGCACAACAGAAATGTAGGAGGATCACTAGCCAAGGGCAACAAACTGGCTAACAAAAAGTAAAAAGTAAAAAAAAAAAAAAAAAAAAAAAAAAAAAAGTCCCACTGAGGTCCCATGCCAGTTCCAGAATAGAAGAGAGTTGGTAAAAAATAAGTAAATAATTTTTTTTTTAAATCAGAGGATTAGTATCTTGAAACTTTCTTGAAACAGTTTGAGTCATACAAAAGTATAAACACAGAAGTAGGCAAGAAGTTCCAGAGTTTACAGAAGAAGGGATAAATGGTTGAGATTAGTGGTTAACTCTTGTATTACAGAGGTAGACAGAATAAGGATGAAAGAAAGAAGAAAGTACTGTGCAGCGAGGCATGCAGTTAGTTATATCAGAAGAGTAGTTGACATGAAAATTGCTATGGAAAATAACAAGTGATACAACATTGTGGAGATGAGAAAGAGGCTGAATAAAGTCAATTAGAGGAGAGGAGTTGATAAGACCAAAAGCTTTTGATTCTATCTTGTCTAAAAGAAAGGTAAGAGTGGAACTCTTCCATACATGTAAAGCATACTCCATGTGTGAATGGATAATGCTCCTGTACATAGTTAGTAGCTGGGGGGGGTGAGAAAAACTGGCAGAGGCAATTCAGAGCACCTGATTTAATAAAAGCTGTTTTAGCTAAAAATGAAAAATAAAATTTCCAATTTAGATTATCAGTAAAGGACAAACTGAAGATATTCAGTGTAGAAGAAGGAAACAGTTGAGTGGCACTGAAGAAGAGAGAATAATTGTATGGAATGTTGTGTCAAATTGATGGATGAAGGAATTGAGTTTTTGAGGCAGAACAATACTAAGTTTGCTCTGCTCCAATCTGAAATTCTAGAGGAATCAGAAGTCTGTGACTTCCCAGCATGAACTGTTTCTTCCTGAAGGGCTGGACTTCCACAAAAGATGAGGAAAAGTGCAGGTTGATATCATTAGAGTGGGAGTGGATAGGACAAGAATTCTGGTTTAGATCATTGATAAATAATAGGAAGAGAATAGGTGACAGGACAGAACCCTGTTAATAGATGGGAAAAGAACAGTGACCATGTACCACAGCAACACAATACTCGGCAATGTTCAGTGAGAAGGATCAAAACTGTAAAAATGTAGTTGAGAAATTAAAGGTCTGTGCAAGACTCTATTAAAAATTTGGATAAGTCTAGAACAACAAGGAGTTTCACCAAAATCCCTAATGTAAATTATCTAATATAGAACATTAGCAGAATCTCCCCTGCAATCCATTCCACCTGTCTGTACAAAGTTTCAAGGATTATACAAATCAGAAAACACGTCTAATTCATCCACAAATATAAATTAAATGAGTCACCAGTTCAGTACCACTCACCATTCACCACTCATGCACAAAGACTCAGCTGCCTCTCACAAGCAAGGCACTGCTGCACCTGTGAATCTCCACACCAATGGAGAAAAGCAAAGACAGAAAGAAAAGGCTGAGAAGGCCCCAGCCAGTACCATCCTTATATGAAATGTGGAAAAAATAGAGAAATATAAGATAGCATATAGTATGACTGAGATGATGAACCCTATTGAATCTTATGTAGCCCCTGAAAGACACCAGCCTCCACTATACACCATCTAACAAAACTTAACATTACAGAACAGCCACTAAGTATCACTCACCTGGTTTGAAAAATAATTCATCATCCTGGAAGAGTTTCAAAGCATCTTTAATTGTTTCAAATTCCTCTTTGATGTAATATTCCTTCAAATCAAATTCATCCTCCTCTTCGTCCTTCTTTTTCTTGTTTTTTCTTCTAAGAACACGATTACCACACAAACATCTGGTAATTTTGTTCTTGCTTTCTTCTTGTTTGACATCTTTGCTACAGGATGCAGTCTCATTTTCACCACTTATTGTTACAACCACTTTCTCCTTCTTTGCTTCACTTTCAGTACTAACACCTGCCTTCTCCTTTAGTGACTCCACTTGTTTGGCCATCTTGTCATTTTCTGTTGAATCAGCTGGTGCTTCTTTCTCTTTGTCACTTGATGTCTGAGACTCAATCTTGCTGTCATCATTACGCTGAGCACAGCCTTTCTTTTTATCATTCTTCTTTTGGGGATCATACAGCTTGTAGTGTCTGATGCCAGACTTATGGCTTAGCAGCTGGCGAATGGTGATAGTGACCTGCAAATTACAAAGACATTTTTGGATTCTCTCACTTTAATCTCAAAGTAAAATCACTTTTTCTCTTCATTTCTTTCATTATACTTCATATAATTTGAGATGATAAAATACTTGTTGTACGGAGACAATTCATAAAGATTCATTGCCTTCCAGGACCCAGCATGTCTATTCTCTTGTCTTTATTACCTCAAATATGGAAACTAATACACAGACACAAACATATTACTACATACCACATAGTGTAGTAGTAGCACACTCAGCCCACAAGCAAGAAGGCCTGGGTTCAAGTCCAGGGCTCGGCAAGGTAAATGAGCAAGCCTCTTAATGTGTACAGCCACTGTTCCCCTCACTATCCCAGTGTGTGGTGTGTAGTGTGGTCTCAGTCCTACCCAAAGATTGGTCATTACAAGCTCTGAGCTTTTTCTGTAGGAGAATGGAAGGCTGGCTAATCAGCTGATGATGTATGTGAATTTGAACTGCTGTTCATATATTTACCAAGCGCTGACCTCAGTTTTGAGTCCTGATCCTTACTTTAACCCTTAAAGGATGGGAACATTTCTCACAAACATCTGTCCCTGCCAGGATAGTTTTGACAACTCAACAATAATACATAATTTTCTGTCACCAATATCTAACCTCTGTTTTGACAAATTGCTTAAACATAATAACATCATCCTCATCAATCTCACTTCAATCTCCCACAAACCAAAACTCTGTGAGTGATGTGGTATCTCTGTGGTGAAGTGATGAAGTGAAGTAGTTTGCAGCACTTCCTCAGCCATGCAATGGTCTGGCTAGGGCCCTGGCTGCTCCTCCCTTTACCTGCTTCCTTCACCTGTATTTTAGTCACTTACTCACATAAGTGCTTAAATCTATCATTTTGTGGACACACTAAAAGAAAGTTTTGATGTCTGTCACTTATAACACAAAGAAAAAAATGTAATCATTACAGCTTGAAGGATGTTAGATTAGGTTAGGTTGCCAGCAAAATACTCTCAAACTCTCAGAGAGTAGCTTCTAACTCTCTCCCAATAAAATTTTCAATAATATGTAGTTTTGGAGTGAAAGTCACTGGCTATTCATCTTTGTTCAAGGACAGAGGAGAGGAATACTTTTCCTTGTAGCCATCATTATGGTTTGCAGGACACTGAGAAGGAGACACAGTTGTAAGGGAAAGATGTTTGCAGGCACAAGAGTCAAGCAGATATTTGAAACTATCTGAGCCAGTAAAATGCAAATCAACTATAGATGCCATCTACCCTCTAATGTTGTCTCAACCATAGACACCATCAGCCATTCAGAGGTTAAAGAATTTTGGTCTAGGCTCACCTAACTTGGAAAAATACAGTAATATTTTGTACTTAGATGTTCTCCCTAAGATTTCATCTTAGTAATCAGTTCAAGTCTCTCTGCAAGAAATAGAACACTTTGTTGACATGGTGGAATACCACTCCTCTCTCTTATTAATACTGCAATGCAGGAAATTGGTTGTCTCTAAAAAAAAAAAAAGGAAACTTACATTTTGTTTCGTATCTGTCCTAGCAACAACATGCTGACAAGAAGCAAAGCATCATAGTCTTGTGAGGTGTGGTTGGCAAGCTTAAGAGGCCAAGTGTTCAAGCTCAGCTCTAATAATAAAATAAAATGTCCACTGGTTTTCAAGATGCACACATCCCATCTTTTGTTAAATACTTACTTCTTCACCATTGTAAGTTTTCTTGGGAAAGTCAGGAATGTACTTTTGGATTGGGTCATCAAGGTCCAGCTTCCCATCCTCCCACAGCTTGGCCACAGCAGTCATGGTGAGGGACTTGCTGATGCTGGCAATCCTCATCACTGTGGCTGGCGAACAACGCACACCGTTCTCCAAATCAGCAAAACCAAATCCTGTAAAACAAAAGCACTGAAAACATCTTCTTAAAAAAAATATCTATGTATACATTTCTTCACACCTAACAACAAAATTGAGGCATTATCAGGTATCCTTCCTTTCTATGAGTTAAATACAATGAGGACTTTCCATACAAACCACTTACTGCCAGCCTACATCATAACAGTGGCTATGAGCACCATGCTTTCCCATGCCCCTCCTCCTTCTGCCACCGACATCCTTTTTATTACACATCAACCAATTACAACATGCTTCAAAATTTTCAATGTTATCTTGTCTTAATTTCTGCTTTCATGTACAACAATGAAAGCATAAGTACAATTTTGAGCTGCATCCCAGCCTGTCATACCCATAAAGGGACAGCAATGGAGAAAAAAAGCTTAAACCTACACACACACTAAATCCCTAAAGCTACAGATACAAATTTGTGAGGATGAAATGCAAACTCCTGCTGTAGCCACCACCCTAGTTAGTTTCAGAAAAATCTCAAAACATATGGGTAAAGTAACAGATCTTCCTTTCCTTTCCTTGTATGACATTTAAGATTGTTGGTGAGGATGCAGTAAGAAGATACACACACTTACCGTCCATCCAGACCTGCTTGCCATTGACTGTGACGCCGACCACCAAGCCCGGCGCCCCAACTTCCTCTGCAAACCTCCTCAGGATCTGACGTGCCTTTTTCACAGTCTGCTCATGTCTGCTCAGCTTCTCATCACATGGCTCTACATGAGGTCTTGTCTGTGGGATGACTATTGCTTCCCCACACTTGTGACTTCTCTTTGTACCAACAACATCTTTCCCCACCTCAGCCTCTTCATTATTCACACAGATTTCAACTAATGGATGATCTCCCTCACCATCACAAGATCCCTTTTCTTCTTTTGACTTGCTAAGAATTGTGCCAAATCCCAGAACTGCCACAGTTCCTATGGCACCCAACAGTTTGCCTAATGGTTTATTGTACTGTTGACTGTTGGTGCTGCCGGTGTATTCCAACCTACTGTTGTTGGGATGATCAGTACTATACTGGCGGTGACTCTTCTGAACATGACCATTTGGTAGAGAAGTACTAGAGGAGGGTACAAGGCAGTGTTTGTCTTTCCTTATGGCAATACTTGAAAACCTGGAAAATGGAAAATTTTCTATTTTAAGTAATAAAAGTATAGCAATACTATATCTATACACAAGCATTCACCAAGAAAGATTGCCAATGTGTGATGCAATGTATATCTTAATGATTTATTAATTAGTCAAGAACAAGACCATGGGGTTTCTGCTATTCAGGTATTACACAAATAGCAAGTAGTGCTAAGACCTCAACACCTGGATAAAATTATACAGACAGATTCAATTCTATGACTATGAAAAGCAGGCACAATACCTGAGGAGCTGTGAGTGGTGTGGATGTGGCACACATCTCGAGAGGCCTTGGTGGAAAACAGTGCGAAGCATTTTCTGTCTTCTGTAATGAAAAATTTAGTATTAATGTGCATCCTTTATTTTCAACATGGATAAAAATCATATGTACCACTGTGAGGATATACAGGCAGGGCACAGTGGCAGCCCTGGGTGTGAGGGTCATAGCTGGTGTGATAATGAGAAAATTCATCATGATAACCAACAAATCAATATAGATAGACTCATTAGTGATAAATCTATGAACCAATAACCAACGATGAAAAAGAAGGAAGAAACGACCTCAGTGCCCGCCAATTCATCACACGCACAGGTGTGGCAGCATGTTAACTCATTCCCCCAAAAATGGTAAATCTTTGAAAATCGATGTCAGCATTATAAACACTTTGTGGCGAGTATACACAGGGTTCAAATTACTCAGAATGAGAAGTTCTATGTGATGAGAAGGATAAGAAATGCCATGTTTAGTTTGATGTAAAAGTATAAAAATACCAGAAATGACCAGCCTTGTAGCCCATAAATCCACTAGAAAAAGAGTACACACTTGTGGTGGGGGAGGGGGTGCACCATTTGCTTTCGCTATAAACAGAGTGGTGTACTAAAACAGTATTCAATGCAGGTTCCTTTAATTCGGTTCAGTTAGGTTAGGTTGGTGTTCTTCAAGGTGGGGGTCCATGTTGGGAAAACTTCCATTAAAGTTCAGCTGGAAAATTTTTTCAGTTTTCAAAACATGATGTCTCATCCTTATCCCTTTCTCATTTTTTTCTTTATGAATGTCCAAATTTGTTTTACCATCCTAACCCGCCCCCACCAGCTCCCCAGCTTATTGGAGGGCTTTGGGGGATGGATGGGTGATTCAGGAGATAGACCTACTATAAACAAATATCCTTTCTTCTTCAGTGATAGCTACCAAAAATGTGTGTGATAGAAGCAGGGGCATTTCTTCCCAGCTTTCTAATAATATTTTATAAGAATGGAAATGTTCTGCAAGTCTGGAAAAAAAAAGACAAAAAGATATTGGCAGAAAAGGAACTGTTGATAATTACACATTAATTCAACCACAACAGAATTTTACACTGGGATCACAACCTGGGTTAATATTCCCTATCAGTCCTTGTCAGCAACACATGACAATTGCATAGTGTGGCAGTACACTCATTGTAGCTACTTCACATCTATGAAGTTCTTTTTGCATAGCTAGCAGTTATCAACTCATAGATAGCTACCTTTCAAAATCAACACATTGTGCCAGAAACAGGGTTAGATTAACTTTTGTTAGGTTACATTAGCTTAGATTTGCTTAAATTAGGTTGGGTCAGATTAGCTTCAGTTTGGTTAGATCGAGTTTATTTCACTTTAATTGGCAGTGGATACCAAATATAGCTAAACAAATTTCATACTTTAAAAAGAAGCCCAAGGAGACAAACGGTCATATTTGGCAGAGGAAGGACGTCTTGTATACAAAGGTTGCCTCCACAAACCTTGAGGTAAGATCTAAATAGAGAAGTGAGGCAAGATGAAGGGTTGGAGTGAAGTGAGAACGTAGAATAAAGACTTGTTGGACAAGGCTTTCTTCCACCTCTTAGCTACCCCTACTCTGACCACCTCTGTAATGCAAGAGTTAGCTAGTACTCTCAATCCCTCATACCTTCCTTTGCCACACTCTGGAGCTCTCTAACTGCTTCTATACACCCAAATTCCTATGATTTGACTTCATTTAACCTTTTCACTGCCATGACACGTCTTCATATTTATTCTGCTTACGATTATACAGCTTCAAAAACTCATAAAGGGATTAAAGTGGTGAAAACTCTGGTCCATTAACCTTCTGACCTCCATCAACCCTTCCTAATATAAATAAAATTATCCAATCACACCCAAACTCACAGTAAAAATGCATTCCAGTATTGAAGGACTTAAGACAGAGGGGTAAATTTGCAATATCAACCAATATACCCAATCTTAGATTTCTTTTTTCCTATGTCTAACAAGCTTGGGAACCTCCTGGAAAGTGGGGTTTTAGGGTGGGGAAACCAAACCTAACCTAACCAGGTGCCAGAGGTTTCGCCACCTGGAATGTTCGCACCTGTGGTTTCGCTACCTTTGAGAATACTGTTCGCCATCTAGTGGATTCGCCACCAAGTGGATTCGCTTTCGTTTTCATGGATGACAAGTATATTGAAAGCTATCAGTTTAGCCTGAGAGTTACCACTGTCAAGATGGTGAAGTATAATTGTATCCTTTGCGGGAAGACAGTCTCAAATCGCCATCACGGAATACAGTCTGATATATGTAATCAGAAGCAACTTCGGCTCTGTAATACCGGTAAGTATACTGTATTTAAGCAATAATTTACATTTGGCAATATACGGTTGGCAATGCGGCCGCGACGTGCTGCCGGTGTCGTATAAGTATTACAGGTTCAGGTGTCCAGCTAGGTTGAAATGACCACCAGTAGCATTTTGGCTCTCGGTCAGAGTTTGGAGGCGCTTCTTGCGGTTAGATTGCTGTGACGACTTGAAGATCCTTTGGTTGAGTGGTTTATGGCAGATTTTGAGGCAGGTTGGTGTCTGTGTGTATGATCATGTCATAACTAGAATATATTCTTATATATTGTCTATAGCATGCAATACTCATAATTATCGAATACGTTTGTTTCAGCGATGTTGCAAGCTATCAAGGAGGTGTTTCCAACAGTCGTAGTGAAGGGTTGTGTTTTTCACTGGACACAACGAGTTTATAGGAAAATAACAACTTTAAGACTGTCACAGGCATACATGCTAAGAAAAGATAAGTATGTATTCATGAGGAAGTTGATGGCATTGCCATTCCTTCCTCATGAACACATACCAGCATTCAATCAGCTCAGTGAGCAGGCGTCAGCACTTTGTGTAGAGCCACTCACTGACCTCATTAATTACATTAGAACAACCTGGATACATAGCTCTGTATGGACGCCAGCACACTGGAGCGTCTACAGAGAGACCGTGAGAATAAACAATGATATAGTGGGTAACTGTCAATAACTATAATAAATGTATTGCTTGTCTAAATGCTTATTCTTTTAATTTGCAGACTAGTGTTGAATCTGAATTAATCTGTCCAATAGCCATTTGGATTCATATACTGGATTATTTATCTTTCTGTCTATTTTTGCTGTCAATTACCTATTGTATGTTCTTTTGCATATTGCTTGTCTAATTATTTTATTTTTGTATTTACAGGCTGGCATCAGCGTTTGAATGGGTGTGCAGGCAGGGTGGACCTTGGTTTCTAAGTGCTAGTGCC
Organism: Portunus trituberculatus; assembly: GCF_017591435.1. Lineage (NCBI taxonomy): Eukaryota > Metazoa > Arthropoda > Malacostraca > Decapoda > Portunidae > Portunus > Portunus trituberculatus. Next base: position 30,358,404 of record NC_059296.1, on the reverse strand, counting down.
ACTCCTGCTAGAAGAAGCAGTGACTGTCAAACAACAAATGACTCTGGTGTCAGAAAACCTATTAAACAGGCAGCAGAGGTCAATATACACTTCAATTCACGGTCGTCTGTTTAAGTTATGGGAAGAATATGAAGATGAGGAAATTACGACAGCAGCCTTCTTGAAGTCCTGCAGCACCATAGCAGGGCTAGGCCCTACACCGACATCAGCAATGCATTATGAATGATAAAATATATTATGATACTTTGACATTGCCTTCTTTTTAACTGAATGAAGATTTTATTTTTTTTCCTTCCTAATGTTTGTACATTCATTTTAAGGGAAATTTTATTTTGATAAATGACTCCCGTTTAATGAATTTTTTAACTTTAACACCTCGCTGTGATTATAAATACTTACTTTTAAACATGCACTACTAGGTATAAAAACATACAACTGCATTTGACTATTATAACTTGCATTTAAAAATTTATATACTACTCAGTATATAAATCGTGCGTAGCGAAACCACTTCTATCATGGGCGAAACCACCAGGTAGCGAACTGGTTGGGGTGCGAACACCTACAGGTGGCGAAACCTCTGGAAACCACATAACCTAACCTAAATTCTGTACTGAAGTTATCATTCATTTCCAATAAGGTAAAATGAGGTTAGAAATGCTTGTAGACCTAACTTAAATTCTACCCTGAAGTTATCATTCATCTCTGATAGGGTAAAATGGGGGTTAGAATTGCTTGTAGACCTAACCAAACCTAAATTCTGTCCTGAAGTTATTATTCATTTCTGACAAACTAAAATGGGGTTAGAAATGCTCGTAGACCTAAGTAAGCTAAGAAAGTAACCTAACCTAAATTCTGTCCTGAAGTTATTATTAATTTCCAATAGGCTAAAATGGGGATAGAAATGCTCGTAGAAGTGTGATCTAGACCGTGAGAATGTGTATAGTTACGTGTGGTGTATTTGTTCAAACTGCAATTAATAGCGAGGGAGGTTTCAAGACATTTATCCCACATTTTCAGCTAACTCTCTCGGACCTGCAAGGGACCTGGCAAGGAAGTGGGTCCTTTTTTATTGTTATTATTTTTTTCTATGTTGCCCTTAGCCAGTTTTCCTCTCTTAAATAAAAAAAGAAAAAGACCTGACACGAGGGAGAGGAGACAATAGACAAATAACACAGGGCAATACTGAACACAAAACATTACAGTGCAGAAAATGATACGATACGTGGTACACATTTCCTGTTCACCTTTACCAGAGTGTTGCCTCGAGTTGTAAGCCGGTCTGTCTCTACATGAAGGTGTGGAGAAGCCTCGATCAGCAGAACAGCACAGGAATAATAGAAACAATGCAATGATAAACTGTTGAATCTCACCCCAGATCTGAGGACTGAGGTGGTGAGTCCAAGTGTTGCCTTTATAACGGGGCCTTTTGTAATTTATCCCTCTGCCTAGCTGGATTTTTTTTTTTTCTATCATACAGACAGCTCCCTACTAAACAAAAAGCAGCTTTCCATCCTTATTTGTATCCAGACCGACATGCCAACTCAATAGGATTTTAATAGGTAAATATCATAATCCAGAAATAGTAAGGTGTACTGCATGTACTTTACTTACCTATAGTAACTAACCTCCAATCTCATTCCATATCTATGCTAATTTTGTCTCCCCATTCCCATGTTCCCTCCTTGTTGATACAGTTCTCCTATCATTTATCACATCCATCTAAGCCAAACCTCTCTCTCTCTCTCTCTCTCTCTCTCTCTCTCTCTACGTCACACACACACACACACACACCTCGAAGAGAACGAGACCTAATAACAATGTATAAAATAGTAAATGACATTGGAAAATAGACAAGAAAGATCTGGTGCTGGTGACAAAAGAGGTTAGAATGACAAGAGGACATGTAAAGAAGATTAGGATGAGGCAGTGTGTGAAGGATATTAGAAAATAGTTTTCCACATACAACGGTGGAAAAGTGGAGTGCATCGAGTGATGAAGTTGTTACACCACATGATGTGCATAACTTTAAAGTAAAATTGGATAAAATGGAAACATAGACAGGAAACTAGCCCCGCTCGAACCCTTTACAAGTAGGTAAATATGAAATGCGGGGAAAAAATAAAAAAATACGAAGAATAAAGAAAAAATTATGAAAATTTTGAATAAATTTTGAAGCTTTATTTCTAAACTAATGGTAGCGTAGATGTTATCAAAGGCACTGGTTTTAATTTTGAAAGATTAACACTGAATGCAAATTTACATACTTAATAATAAACTGATGAAATAATACCAAGTGAAATTTCTCCCCACAATGACGTTCGTTCAGTTACAGACCAGTTCACTGGAGAGAGGATATCTCATTCACTACAAATAAAATACACACACACAAAAAAAAAAAAACATAGTATAGTACACAGCCTCACTACAATTAGCATGTGGTGACAAGCACCACGCTTGCTACTACTAATTCCACATACGCAAAAAAAAAAAAAAAAAAAAACACTTCACATGTCTTTCGATCCGCAATACACTGTTGGTGGAGACGTGTACCAGGCGGTTACTCAATCCCCTTACCCCACCGCCAACACAAGAACAACAGTTTTCTTAATTTCACTGAAACTAGCCTAATCACAAACCACACACGTGGATCATCGCACACATACCAGAGAGTAGTTGTATCTGCTGAGGCAGAGAGAAGAACCGGACTGAGTAAACAATATATATATATATATATATATATATATATATATATATATATATATATATATATATATATATATATATATATATATATATAAGCAATATGTTTTACATGAAAGTTACATCAAGACTTGATGATCGAGTGTGCGACTAATCTGCTCAGGCGGAGAGAAGGACCGGACTGAGTGTTCAGTGCTGCCAGATGCAGTGGCTCAAATTTCTCTAAATCTGAGTGCCAAAATACCCCATTTTGGAAAAAAAAAAATCCCCATTTCAAAGTTTTCTTGCATTGATTTTTTAATTCGAGTTATAGCTAAAAAATAAAATTGGTCAATTTACAGTTTCACCCAACCAACGATTTTCTGATGTGGCTTATGTGTTTCTGGTGAGATATGTAGTGAATTGATTGATGTTCTACATTACTTCCGTCGCAAATGCCTAGTTTTCAAGTTATGACTTTTTCAACATGCCTACCTCTCATCCCCAACGATCTTGGGGGACCTGTGGGAAATCGTAGTTTTTGGGTGGGGGAGCATTAAAACGAGTAACGCGCGTTGCAAAACAGGTTCAAAACTCACACCAAAAATCTGTAAAAATACATAAATTACACCTTTGACGGCGGAAGAGGCGGCGGCTGACGCGAGCCTTGCTGTGTTATTGTTGAGCAGCGTTGCCAACGATTCGCTACATTTCTGGCTCTATACGCTACATCTAGCAAAGCCCCCCCACCACCCGCACTGCAGGTACTGTAACTGTACAAATATCTGTTTAGCACGGTGTTGTGTGTGTTATCAGTCTAAATGCGTGTTTAGCACGGTGTTGTGTGTGTTATCAGTATAAATGCTTGTTTAGCACGGTGTTGTGTGTGTTATCAGTATAAATGTGTGTTTAGCACTGTGTTGTGTGTGTTATCAGTATAAATGTGTGTTTAGCACGGTGTTGTACGTGTTATCAGTACAAATGTGTGTTTAGCACGGTGTCTATGTTATCAGTATAAAATGCATGTTTACCTATTATAACCTAAAACAAAATCGTAACCAGATTTTCCCTAAATTAAACCAAAAACCACAATAATAGCATTACCATTACTTATGGGCGAGAGGTTGAGGCCTGAGGGTTCTGGGGATGGGTGTGGCGCTGCTGCTGCTGCTGCTGCTGCTACGTCGTCATCTGACTCGCTTTCAGACTCTTCCTGCAGCTGTGGGATGACGGGAAGGCCAGATGGCCGGTGCCTGTTAGACTGTGGGCGGTACAGTCGAGCGGCCTCGATGAAAAAATGGTGGATAACTTTGTCTTCCTTGAATGTATGAAGGAACGAGCAAAGTACTGTTTGAAGTATTCGCTCCTCAACCCTGGCCGCTTCGCCCACTGCTTCAGGTCCAACCACAGGCCCTCAATGTTCTGAGTGTGGATATTGGGGTTGCTGGAATCCACAAAGTGTTGTTTGTGGTTAATCATGTCGTGCGTATAGCCTTCATCGCACAGTTTGCTATACGCACGCCGCTAGTCACACACAAGGAACGATATCTTCAACACTACGTGGTGAATTCCAACATGGAGTGAACACGTTTGTCATTTGGTCCTTAAGCCATAAACGATCATGATAGGTGACAGGAATGATGAATGATGAGTAGAGGACTCGTGTCCCAAGAGATTACTTTCCTCTGTTGGTCTACGCTCTCCTCTTTTAAATACAATATACATACGTACACTATATGTACATTCCTATCACAATGCTATGCACAACTTCTACATACCACGGTTTTCTGCTGGTGTACATGAGGCATTGCAAAAAACCTTACCTACTACACATCTACAACTGTGTACAAAATCTACAAATTTATCCCCCAAATCTACAAATACTCAACTACACCAGTGATGAAGATTCGTGGCCAACCTTCAGAACTTAACTGGTACGTTATACAAGAATCACCCTCTTCTTCCTCCTCTTCCTCCTTCTTCTCCTACTCCTCTTGTTCCTTTGGCTATACCGGCAGTAACAGTCTCGTGTCTGTTGTATGTCTTGCACGCTCACTCCAAACACTTCCCTCACTTCTTTGGTGTTAGTAGTACTGAATCCTGGAACAAGATTTGAAACAATATTGAAATGGCGCCAACAGTAATAAGTCCTGAAAAAAAATAACAAGAAAGAGTTCAAAACCTTTTAAAATAAGACACGTGGAAATAAAAGTGTAATGTGCAAACCACAATACTCACATCATGGTCACTCAACACTTCATTCTGGGCTTGCTTCACTGTAGTCATACTCCTATGGGAGGAATATAATACCGTCCTGTTCAATGGTGCATGCAGCCGCGCGCTCCTGTCCACCTCAGTGCCTGTTGTCTTGTGGTACACTGGGTGGGTTGGGGAAGCTTGTGTGGATGATATAACGTCGACGCATCTTCAGGAACCCGACAAACATCTGTACACTGAAAATGGATGGTCCCGCATGGAGAGGATCTGGGCGACTCCACGCACTTGTCAATGTCTGAGTGTGGAGAAATACACTCAGAAACACAGATTTAATAGAAGTTAAGGAGAGAGATTAAAAAAGAGGGAGTAACGAGAGATTTACACGCATTTCAGGAACAAATATTCAGGAATACGTTAAGGAAAACTACAAAAATTACATCACTAATAAGAAATGCATATGGGAAGATAAAATTATACTTAATCATAAAGAACAACCTATCCGCAAATCGCTGATCTTAGTCATACTCGTGAGACTAAATGCATGTTCATGTATGCCAAGAATAACAAAAGTATCCTTGAATACCATAATAACTTCTTTAGGTTGCTAAATGTAGAGGTGAAGGACTGAGAAGTTTAAGAAGACACACCGTAGAGTGACAGTGACAGTCCAGGCCTCACCTTCACAGTTGAACTTCCTGACGAGTCAGTATTCTGGCCCGACATTCTTCTCCCGGCACTCGTCAGTGCCACACAGCTGCACAAACTCATCCTGCCACAAGGAAGGCATTTGCATCAGTATTGTCAAGTTGTGATCTTTTATTATACTGTATACATTATAAGAAAACCTGCAACTTTTATATGAAACAATGGAGTTCAGGGCATGAGTTAAGCCTTGCGTGCAAGAGTGACAAAAGCAAGACCTCACCTCTCCGTTACTGCAGTAGGCATTGAAGCCATCACACATGCGCTGCTTCGGGATACCATTGACACAGCAGTAGGAGAACTGACTGTCTGAGGTACATAAGTCGTTGCTGTTCCGTGCGGGGGTCGTCTGTAGGTATGTCTACCAGCATTGCATTGTGTGAGTGAGATGCTGGCTTTGTATTTTAACACCACTATTATTCATGACTTAGACTATGTTAAGGTAAATTTAGATGGACTAGATGGTGTTTTAAGAGAGAGAATCCCTAGCAGTAAGTTACGACAATCCTGTTGATCATAGCTCTCCGTCTTTCCTTTAAATACAAATAACAGACAAACCACAAAAACTACACTCCCACACCCACACTCAAAGGTTCACATTAATGTTGCCTACAATAAGCAAAGTTGCCCAATGTCATTCACCTTTATGTATATTGTGAATCACATTAGATATTTGTATTATTTTCATCTTAATATTCTCCAGCTTATGTACTGTGAATTAACCCCACCCACACACAAGCCTACCGACTCAATGATCACTTCCAAATTATTACTACTACTACTACTACTAGTATATACTACTGCTACTACTACTACTACTACTACTTAGTATTACTACTGCTACTACTACTATTATTACTACTACTACTACTACTTCCGCTACTACTATTACTACTACTACTACTACTACTACTACTACTACTACTACTACTACTACTACTACTACTACTACTACTACTACTACTTCTACTACTTCTACTACTGCTACTTCCACTACTACTACTACTACTACTACTACTACTTCTGCTGCTGCTACTACTACTACTACTACTACTACTACTACTACTAAACTTCCTGTCACACTTCTATTCCTACGATAACTGAGGAGGGACAGAACAGGTTTGGGAAGGATACCATGGTGTTGTGTGGTATTGTGTGGTAGGATGGTGCTGTGTGACGGTGGTGGTGATGGTGGTAGTGTGGTGTGCTGTGGTGTTAAAGTCTACACTCCTACAGCATTAAGTCCCTTACGTGTGTGTGTGTGTGTGTGTGTGTGTGTGAGTGTGTTTCACTGTTTGATCTGCTGCAGTCTCTGACGAGACAGCCAGACGTTACCCTACGGAACGAGCTCAGAGCTCATTATTTCCGATCTTCGGATAGGCCTGAGACCAGGCACATACCACACACCGGGACAACAAGGTCACAACTCCTCGATTTACATCCCGTACCTACTCACTGCTAGGTGAACAGGGGCTACACGTGAAAGGAGACACACCCAAATATCTCCACCCGGCCGGAGAATCGAACCCCGGTCCTCTGGCTTGTGAAGCCAGCGCTCTAACCACTGAGCTACCGTGTGTGTGTGTGTGTGTGTGTGTGTGTGTGTGTGTGTGTGTGTGTGTGTGTGTGTGTGTGTGTGAGAGAGAGAGAGAGAGAGAGAGAGAGAGAGAGAGAGAGAGAGAGAGAGAGAGAGAGAGAGAGAGAGAGAGAGAGAGAGAGAGAGAGAGAACAATGCACTGTACAGAATATACTAAGTATGTAAACATTTTTGCAAATAAAGGAAAATTACCAAGAGAAAAATAAGACCACATAATTTACTTAGAAACTTTATTTAAATTATGAGCAATAATATAGTTGTAAACTGTAAATATCCTTGGACAGTTGGAGGTGGAAAGAACAGTGGCTGGGTGGCTGTGTTAAGCTCGCCCCGGCTCATCCTCAGCGCCAGATCTCAGTGGTGACTTAGAATACAATGCCCTTGGCGGGTGGCTCGTAGTCGTAACCTGCAGGACACACGGTGGAAGGAAATATTAGTCATAGGCACGCGGTGGGCTGACATGGAAAGACATACAGTATACTAAGGTTCCTGGATTCAGTGATGGAAGAATTGCTTGAAATGGGTGTGACTGAGGAAAGGTAGCTAGGGCAAGTGTGGAGGATACTTACCGCCCTTAGTGGTTTGCGGGATCTCGATCTTCAGGGTGGTGGTGACGTAGGAGGTGATGGTGGAAAATTCAGTGGAGTACACGGTCTCCACCTCAGTGAAGTACAGGGAGGTTGTCTGCACCTGTAACACAACAAGGAGTCATTAGTTGTGAGTTACAATAATGATAAAGACGTTAATTATAGTAGCGAATGAATTTTGAAATGATGTAATAGTGTCATAGTGAGTCTACTTCGATTAGCACAGTCTGTTATGTTGAGTTAGAGCAGGCAATTAGTTTTCAGATTCATCTCAGGCAAAGAATTAAACTTTTCAGGCTGAGACTCATAATTGCTCGAGAAGTATCTACATTTACTTGGTGACGACTCAATAAAGAAAATAATAGAAAAAATAGAAAAAAGGACAGGAACTATAGTGAATTTTTTAGTGCATGTATAAGACCTCTCTCAAGAAAAAAAACGTATGAATATATGATTATGTTCCTGCTTTCTAAGGCGCGGTACCGCGACTTCAATGATACAACTATAGTGATCCATTATTACAATTACACTGATGAATAGCTGCCGTACTGAAGGTCTTATGAAAAGTACGAACAAAAACAGACAACTTTATGAATGGTCGAAGATAAACAGAAATCTTTGGTCAAGAATTTCGATTTCTGTAAGGCGTCAAGTGCACTGGCTAAAGTCAGAAACGGAAGAAAAACACTAGGTCAATTTATCTCTACAAGAAAATAAGGAATAGGCCAAGAAACCGGTCAATTTAGTTTTAGAGATGCCTTCATGCATGCTTCTCTTTTGAGACTGACGTAGGTTAAGAAGGAATTAAATCATAGTCTTTAAGTTGTACTAGGGGATGATAAGAGTGAAGTGAGCAACATTATCAAGATGTCAGAAATGATGTGTTCAAATCTGACAAAGAAAAAAAAAAAAGGAACATTTTCATATTAAGGTGGTAGACGAGTTGAATACATTCGATAATTACGTTCCCATTGCCTAGCCAATAGAAAGATGTATAGATATGCATGATAGGTGGAAAGAGATAAGTATGTTTTATACAGGGATTATTATATGAAGGTTTGATGGCTCCTTGCAGCTTCATTTATGCTGTAACGTTCACTTATGGCAGCTAAAGCTCCGGAACGACTAGAAGGAATGACTGAAGTGGGTGCCTTACCTGGACCTCGGTGGAGTAGACGGTGTCAGTGAGGTAACTGGTCTCGGTGACGGAGACAGTGGAGTAGTGAGTGTTGTGGATTGTGGAGTAGGTGGTCTCGGTGATGTAGGAAGGCTCCACCACGGTGCTCACCACGGTCTCGTATTGAATCTCAGTGGAGTAGACAGTGTCGGTCACCACCTGGGTTGTGGTCACGTAATCAGTGCTGTAGACAACGTCGACCACGGTGGAATAAATGGTTTCCGTGATGTAGGAGGGCTCTATCACGGTGGATACGACGGTCTGGTAGTCGGTGACCTGCTGGGTTTCTGTGACCGTGACGTAGTTATCGACAGTGGTGGTGACGTAGGAGGGAACAGTCTCAGTCACAGTCACCAGCTTATCCACGTACTGCGGCTCACAAGGCTGCAAGAGGAGACCAGTGTTGGCTTGGTTGAGGAGAAACTACGTAATGAACCGAAGAGGCTAACGTAATTATCTATAATTCCATTCAGTTCGTGGAGTGTACGTAACATCGACGTATACATGCATTACGTACACTCCATTTATGCAAAACATGTTTACATTTTCGTTTTATCTACCTTTCTATCAACAGACCTCTGTATCTATCCATCTATCTATCTATCCATCCATCTATCTGTATGTTCATTATTCACTAAATTTTCTCTAAGATTGCTGTTCACGTGAAGAAGCATTACAGAAAAAAAAGAAAATGAAGAATCCTTACCGGCTCCTTGATGGGAAGTCCATAGAACTGGTCGATCTGCTTGGTCTGCTGCGGGGGAGCGTAGAATTCAATGGGTTTACCTGGCAGGGCCAGCACAGCGCTGCTTGCCGCCAGCAGGACCAGGAGGCCGTATCTGCACACAGGAAAAATTGCTTTGTGAATCTGCTCTATTAAAGTTATAAGAGAACATACATAAAAAAAAGGACAAAATATTTTTTCCATCACGGCAGAAGAGCTTCATATACTATAACAACCTCATAGCAATTAGATTCCAGCGAAGAGTTATGTTTATCTTTACATTTCGGAAGTTCAGTAACCTATAGCATATCATTTTTGATGTGGTTAGCGTTTTCTCTCGCTAAGTCTTCTGATCTCTTCAGAATCTATCAGTTACCAGGTTTACTAAGACTGTCAGCTAACCAAACCATCTACGGGAGAGTGAGAGAAAACCCAAATGATAACCGAAATAAGTCTGGTATATGACTTTCAACCATGACTGTAGTACCATAGCTTTTTCATAAATGTCTTCTCGCTGAAAATACGCCGTTGGCAGTCTATCGCACTGCATGAAAAATAAAGGCAATTCAGCCATGGCGATTTCTTTTCAAAACCTTTGGACAACATTTGAAAGTATTATAGCCTGCCAGATTTGGGTCAGCAAAGGTGCCATTTCTTGTTACTTTTTTGCTGCTTATTATCTCACAACAAAAATAACGAGTAGCTCTATTTGAAATGGAAAATACAATAGTCAATGACCAACGAAATGATTAGTCAGGCTCTCACGGGTGTCTTTCGCATTGTTGATGCAGAATCCACGTTAAAAATTGCCAGTAGAATAATGAAAACATCCCTTGGGAAACTATCATCTTTCACTAGAGCCCATCAAAAATAGTGGAAATATGACGTCGCGACGCTTGAGGCTCTGTTCTGTACCAGCACGCTCTTAGACTACTGACCTGAGCATGGTTGTGTTCAGGTTATGGTGTGGGAGGACTGCTGCCACCTGGATCTGTACCAAGAGAATGAGTGACCACCATCATCCACGCCTTCGTTATATACTCGCATCCGCTACCCCGCCTCGCCTCGCCCCGCCCTACTCCCGCGCCTTGTCCCGCTGGACGGCCATGAAGAAACCTGGGAATCCATGAGTCAGGCTGAAGATGCTCACGCTCACCTCAGTGCGTCGCAACCTAGGAACCTGCTGGCACATTGTCATATACGCGCAAGATCGACACCTCAATAGTACACATTATTATTGATTAATCCCTAATAACGCCATACTTGAACAGGAAATCTTAGACAATGAAGTATATAAGTCGTTATTGGGCAAGCCGTAGTTTCCTGTTACAGTATATCCATCACCCCGGAGCGCTCCAGTACTATAGCGGCGTTTGGCAACCAGAGCGGGAATCCAGACCGGGCAACTCACTACCAAGAATCAACTGTTCCTGAGCTCGTGTTTATAAATGCTTTGGACTCAGGTAAGGATACTTTTGAAGGACACGGGACTGATTATATTATAGTTTGTGCTTTTTTTGATTGATGATATGCAGGTTAATAACACAAAATCATCCCTGAAATAACGAAAACACCGATGAAAAATGAAAACCCTCTTAACTTCCGCTAGAGATAATGAATGAAGTTGATTAAGACACCTGAGAGTCACATCACTTAAACAAGCAACTCTGAGACAAGTTACTGAGGAGAAAACTATTAGACTTATTAAAAAAAAAAAAAAAAAAAACACCAGGGGCAGAAATTTGTAGAGAAAAGTTTATTTGATAAGCTGTGTGAGGAAGCAGGTCTTTAGTTGTAGAAAAGGCGGGCGTTGTCTTTATTGGAGGTGGTTGGGCAGAATTGGCTTGGCGAGGAAGAGAGGAAGAGAGCAAGGGTGTGGTGTGGAAGTAGTTATGTACATTACTTGTCTGCATCCATCCATCTCTCTCTCTCTCTCTCTCTCTCTCTCTCTCTCTCTCTCTCTCTCTCTCAACAGACCTAGCCCTATGATTCTATTATTTTGATTCTATTTTGAAATTTATAATTCTTGGGGTCAATAAATGTATCAGTATCAGTATCAGTATCAGTATCTCTCTCTCTCTCTCTCTCTCTCTCTCTCTATACGCTTATGTCACCGCCACGCCCATCACAATCATCACCATCACTGCCTTGCCTTGCATCTCTTCTTAGCATTGATCATTTATGTTTTCTTTTGTTTGAACCAATTGGGTGTATCAAATCTTTTCATCACTGCATATTGATACACTTTCATATTTTAGATGACTTTTCTACCTTCATTTACTTATTGCATAAACCACAAGAGCTCACTATGTCAGTTTATATTAATGATGGTGATTGTCTTCCTAATACGAAATTTGCTGTAACACATGATTTAATATTCTAGACATCTGCCGTGTCTGTCTTCTTTTTCCTGATATGCAACTGACTACATCATATATTCTATACACTTCATGGTATCTTTCCTAATATACAACACTCTATCATCTCATATTCAACCTCCGTATTCTGAGACGATTTGGGATCCGTAAGAGCTAGCTCCCTTTGGGGGACACATAGAAGATAATTCCGGTTACTAATAAAGATACATAATACTTGTTCAGCTGTTACTGGACTTATGAAAACATTATTCAAAACCACACACACACACAAAAAAAATCACTATAAACTATTGGCGGTAAGCGAGCGAAGGCACTGAAAAGCTTAACCCCTTCAATACCAGGACGCGTTTTCATATTCATTCTGTTTACTATTTGGCGATTTTATACAGATTTAGAAACTTGTGAGGGGGATTATAATAGTGAAGACTGTTGCCATTAATCTTATGACCTCCAAAGATCCTTTCTAATGCAAATAAAGTCGTCTAATGGCACCTAAAACTCATGGCAAAAATGCGTCCCAGTATTGAAGAGGTTAAAAACATACCAGACAAGATAAAGAATAGAGTAACATGTACTACTTACTTTCTGGATCTGCCTCTTCTCTTCACTCTTTAATTAAGTTGCGTTTGCTTTGAGTCTGATCTGGCTGGTGTGAGGTAGTCAGGTATAGTTGTTTCTGGCTGGGGCTTATCGAGGCTGGCTGGCTGGTCAAGTCTTGTTTGAGTCTGTTGTGTTATCGGAGCATATCGGTCACTGCAACTCCCTCATTGATTTCTATTCATAGTCACTTCATGACTCACAATCCTGAGAGAGGCCGAACTAAACATGAAGGAGGCGCCATGGCAGATACGAAGCATTATATTTTCCTTCAGCACAGTGTTCCGCTTTTGTCATTCATAATGTGGGTTAGGTTAGGTTAGTGTTGGTTGAAAGAGATGGTTTAAGAAATTTCAATGGCAACGCTAAAATTTCAACGGAGACACTGAAGAAAGCGAGGTAACCATCCGACAGGAAACACAACAGCATTTTTTGTGTTTATAATTCGATTCATCAAATATACTTTTTCTTTTTCCTCTCGTGCAGTTCACTAAACAAACAAGTATTTTTTATTTATTTTCATGAGAGAGAGAGAGAGAGAGAGAGAGAGAGAGAGCGTAGTGGAGATAGAGCAACACCTGTGAGGGAGGCAAGGGAGCAGCAGTGCCACAGGACCACAGGACACAAAACACGTTCCCTCTGCTTCTTCACTTTTCTTGAATTTGAACCTTGAAAAAAAAAAAAAAATAGAAGAAAAGGAAGGTATACAGCATAAGCGAGATATTACAATAAAAAAAAAAAAAAAAAATTGACGCCACGGTAAATAAAACGCTTTTCCTTTTTTTTTTTTCTCGCCATTTTATTCCAGTTTTGGTTTTTGTATGATTCGACATTTCTTCTCACTTCCCCCATCCAGTGAAGAGAAGGAGAAGTGAAAGAAAAATGCTCCATTAGATTTTCAAGAAAGGAAGGAAAGGGCGATACTGCAGATACATTTCTTCTTACCATTATTTTTCTTCTTCCTCTTTTTCTTTTCTTCTTCTTTTTTTCTTTTTTCTTTTTTTCCTTCTATTCTTATTTTATCTTCCTCTTTTCTTTCTTCTTCTTTTTCTTTTTCTTCTTCTTTTTCATTTTCCTCTTCCTCTTCCTCTTCTTAGTCTAGTTCTTCTCTTATTCCCTTCGTTCTACCTTTCCTTTTTTTCTTTCTTACTAATTTTTCTTCCCTCTCTTTGTCTTTTCCTTCCTTTGTCCTTCCTGTCTCTATCATCCTCTCAATTTCTACCCATAATCTGAACACATCTCTCAAGAAAGTGACAGGAAGCAAGATACAAAAATACAGAGGAAAGCAATGGAAAAAGCACTCTGTTGGACACGGTATTTCCTCTCTCTCCTTCTCGACCTTCTCACACCAATTCCATCTGGTTTAATGTGAACACCTTTTCCCTCACTCTCATTTCCCTCTCACCTTCAAAAGTAAAAGGGAGGAAAATGTCTGAGGAACGCATTGAATAAACATTACAAGAGACTCAATATTTCTTCTCCGCTCCTTCTTGACCAAAGTTTCGACCGATTTCAGAGTCGAATTGTGTGAGATACTTCAACCCATTAACTCCTTCAGTACTGAGACACGCGTTTTACCTTAAGCTTTGAGTATGATTGGATGGTTTTATATAGATTAGCAAGGGTCCATGGGGGTGAGAAGATTAATGGCCAGGGTCTTCACTATCTTAATCCCCACATAAGGGGCTGAAAACCGTATAAAACTACCAAATAGTAACCAGAATAGGTATGAAAATGCGTCATGGTACTGAAGGGGTTAAGAAAGAAAAGTTAAGATGAACAAGAGGAAAAGGAAGTTAAAGAAAATTTTAAAGGATGCATCGTACTTTTCTCTTTTTCCTTGTCCTAAATTTGATATCGTTAGTAATAATAATA